>NC_063054.1:36198395-36333395 GCF_018812025.1 Megalobrama amblycephala | reverse complement strand
GACTGTAAGTGCGTGACATTGCAATTGATGTGACAGAACTAGAACGCTCCTTTTATCATCAATAAAGCTGTCTACACCGCAAGTGTGCAATGCAACAAAACTAGAAAGTTTCTGTTTTAAAGGGGTCATGATATGAGAGATCAAATTTTCTTTGATCTTTTGACATTTAAGAGGTCTCTGCACCATCCTGCAAGTTTCACAAATGAAAACATTCTCCTCCTTATAAACAAAAGCATCAAGCTCCAAAAATGGCTATTGACATCATCGCACCATAGGCCCTGCCCACTAGCAATCAGTCACTTAACAGCTGACATTTGCCTACACTCACTGAGGGTCAAAAGCAAACAGAAGCCATTATAATGCCTGACGCTGTCTACACTGATACAGTATACGGATGTGTGTTCAATTTCTGCTCTTGAGTCTGTCGAAAACAGAAGAGTGAAAGAATGTTTGCCATGATGTGTCCAGTTTAAACAGTTAGTTTGTGTCTCTGTATAGACTTCAGAAGGATCTCAGCGTTGCAAACAAGTGGATGGTTTATTTTAATGCCGTTCCAGATCATGTTGGAGGATTATATGTTTGTTCAGCATTTTGTTTTGTAAACGAGGCACAGTGTAATAGGGAGTGTGCAAAGAAACTGTTGAAAGATGAAGTGGTCAGCTTTATTGGATCTGACAGCAGCTGCCTCACAATCCATAAGTAAATGATGGTTTTATATGGATAATGTTTTCAAAGCACTTGCAATAGCGTGTGCAGTAGCGAGTGGGCGTTGATACTGTTTCCTATTAAATGACGTTAGCCAATCATAACAGTGGCTGTTTACTGACAATGGATCATTTCAGACAGGGTCAGAATGAAGGTTGAAATAAATGAATACATTTTTTTTTTTTTTTTTTTGAGCAAAAAAATGTATTGACCTTTTATGTGAACCTCAAGGAACATATTTAAATAATAAAAAATTACCTTTAGTCAACAAAGCTGACTACACTACAAGCATGCAAATCTGCAACACCCCAAGTGAACACAAAACAACTAGAATGTTCCGTTTTAATCATTTAAGTCATCTACACTGCAATTGCATAACCATGCAACCCCCTGGAGCCGTGTGGAGTATGTTTATGATGGATGGAGACACTTTCTTCAGCACCTGGGCCGCATTAATGCACGGGCTTACCTGGGCTTAAGCCCAGGGCCCCGGGCTGAGGGAGGGCCCCGGTGATGCCGGAAAAAATATAACCGCATTTTATAATGTGATGACTGTCCCTTTAACATCGCTTTGATTTGAATACATGTGCTGTTCTGCGCGTGAAGTTCAATACGACGCGCCGCGTCTAGCAGCAAGCAACTAAGTAGGCCCTATCAGTATCTGGACAACGCGGACAGACCCAGTGGCGCTGCTTGTGTGCGTACACAACGCGTTTTTGCTTTGAAAAACGCGAGACGCGGGCAGTGGAATGGGGGAAACCGCAAGGTCTCGAGACGCTTTTTAAAACTTTTTTTTAACTTAGCTGAACTGATTCATGGCTTTAGAACGCCATGTCATGCATCAAGACGCGAGCGCAACGGTTCTGCACGTCCTTCTAGCGCATGTTTACATAGAAAAACAAAGAAAAAGTAGCGCAGAAAAGCGCGTTCTGTGTGAACAGCCCCAAAGAAGACAATGTGTTCGAATTTTAAAGACGTGGTGCGGCGCTATGCTTATCGACCGATGTGCGACCCTTCACTCACTGAACCCTGTCGTTAGTAGTCCAATAAAAATACAAATCATAGCCTACAAAAATACAGTTTCTGAAAACGTTCAATGAGGTAAAATGTTGAAATGTTGAAATTAACAATGAACAATACTTTTATTAACCTTACCATCTGTAATCTGAATCTTATTATAAAGTCTTACCATTTCATATAAATCCATGAAAACATAAATCCATAAAACAGTCATGCTTAAAGATGACCATCTTTAAATATCTACACAAAGGCCACATTGACATTAGACACACATTGTATGTATGAATACATTATTTGCTTCCATTTTAGAACACTGATTATTATTTAAATAAGTTTTATTGTATTACAGTGATGATAAAAGAGAACTGAAATCAAATGCATTTCTGATTTGTTTATATATGTCTGCTGCATGACGATACAGTTTGCTTTCTCATGACACTAGTTTTAATTATGCAACTTTGCTGCATAACTAATCGATAAAAGCGACCAGCTATAAACTAATGCAAATACTAATGGTAGGCTACTAATGGTAACAATCATGACATTAAACATTTGGGTCGAACTTGCGTGTGTTTTTGTCTTGTGTTTTAAAGATTAAAGTGCAGGATAAAAAAGTAATTTTTGCCTTAAAGAATGAATTGATTCTGAACTGCCGAAATGAGTCTTCAGCAATTTCAGTCTCACTTTCTATTACAAACCTACATAACAATGTACAAATTTGCGTAATGGCAGCCGGTTGCTCGCGAACAACATCTATTTTGACCCGCCTTCAAAAAGCTGAGACTGGAAGACTGAGACTTCAAAAAGCTGAGACTGGAAGAGTTTGGTTTGTGTTGTTGACATGTTGACATGACATCTGGTGTAAAAGCAAATCCACTTTGCATGCACTTCCAAAAGACAAGGACTTACGCTGGAATTGAAATGGTAAAACTGGCGCCTTTGTTACTGTTCGAATCTGCGTCTCATTTCAGAGGCTGCGTCCTCCGGAGCTCACATTTGAAGGCTGCATACATCATTAAGGATGTCTTATTTAAGAAAATTAACCATAATAAAATTGATGCTTATTCCTCGTGAGGTGCAAAATGCTGTTTTTTCTTTCTTTCAACGGTTGTTTTTCTTAAATGAGCTGGTGTCAATGACGTATACAGCCTTCAAATGCGACCTCTGGAGGATGCAGCCTTCGAAATGAGTAGCCTGTACAAATAGTTCAGACAATGTGCCAATATGTAGGCTAGTTAATGCAGTGATATTTATATTTTATAACAGACCTAATGCAGTGATATTTATATTTTATAACAGACCTATAGATTCTGATGTTTTGGTAATGGCATTTATTCATGCAAAATAAAAGGCTGATAACGTGCACTTTGTGATTAAGAAGATTGAGTGAATGTAGGCAGGGGTTAAATTGGGATTTGTTATGTGGGGGGGCTCTGTGGTTTCAGGCTTTCGAGGGGTGCATGTGTATGCAAAGACTACAAAATCGTTTCATTTGACAAACTGTAAAATATAACAAGTTGAGAGAGCCCTCTGCTATGAACAATAAAATGCTGATCAAAATCATTCTATAGATGCTGGTATTGTGAAAGCTACATCTGATGACAATAAAATTTTTCTGTAGGCCTGTGCCTTCTCCTTTGTGTCAGTATCAAATATAAGAGTGATGCTACCATTAAAGGACAGAATATAAATACAAAATACAGTGCTCGACATTAAGCCTGGTTTTGTGCTTGTCCTTTGGACAATTAAATTGGTCATTTACTTGTCAGAGTAAAAAAGTAGCTTGTCTGGAAAAAAAAATATTTACTATTATTCAAATCTTTTATTTCATATTCTTACATTTGATAAATTAAAATAGTAAGACACTATAGGGCTGTTACCAAATTAAATAATTTACACTGAAAAAGTACAACTGCGTTCATTAATGTTATGAGATTCTTTAAATATTTTTGAATAAACAAATAAATGTTGGTGGGAAATTTATACTTTTAAACATGAAATTAAGCCGCCAGTAGATGGCGGCAAGTGACCGTCTTAATGAGTGAGCCACTGATTCATTTATTCAAATTATTCACATTCAAAAAGAATGAAGCAGTTGTTTATGAATGGGCGATTGAATCTTCACTCAACCGATTCGTTCAAAACGCTGAATCATTCAAAACGGCTGAGCGCAGCTGCGAGATGCGCTGCTTTCTGCTTTGTTTGGAAGGAACTATTTTCGCTGCTACAATAGAACAAAAAACAGCCATATTGCATCTAAAACGTAAGTGATTAATATTAACTACTTGTTTATTGAACTGTTGTATGAAATTAGTGTCAATTCCAATCGAGGTGATATTCAGGAATTCAGCACTTTCGGTCGTGTGATGCTTATCTTTATCATATGTCGTAAATAGCAAGCTAAATTTGAATTGAATTGAATTTTTATTGCAACATGATAACTGAGTGTGAGCAGAGCTCATTTGTTTTGAATTCTCCTCAAGAGGTTACGTGATCCTCAACAGCGCAATATCACCGCCAGTACATCCTATCAGTCGCCACTTAAGCTAGATTAATCATTCTCGCGTTTTGGTTGTTATTGATATTTTAATCAAGCTACTTATCTGGTCAGGCAAGTAAAATTCTCTTTCATTTCAAAAAATCCCGGACAAGCGTATGTCGAGCCCTCGTAAGCCTATGTGCCGGGGCTCAGCCCAATTTAACCCCTGAATATAGGTAATAGTGCTGGTGGATGAAGGGCCCCCTCAAGAGGTAAAGCCCAGGGGCCCCTTGTAGTCTTAATGCGGCCCTGTTCAGCACATACTTGTTTGGTAACCCTTACTGCCATTATAAAGCTCGGATGCATCAGGATATTCATTAATATTTCTCTGATTGTGTTCATCAGAAAAAATAAAGTCATATAGGCAAGGCAAGGCAACTTTATTTATATAACACATTTCATATAAAATGGTAATTCAAAGTGCTTTACATAAAGAGGAAACAAATACATAAGAATTAAAAATGAAATAAAAACAAGAAAAAGAATAGATAAAAAGATACACCTAGGGTGGCTTGAGGGTGAGTAAAGCTTGGGGTAATTTTCATTTGAAAGTGAACTAATTCTTTAAGTACTCAACCTCATCTCGTTCATCTTCAGAACACAAATTAAGATATTTTTTGATGAAATCCAAGGGTTTCTGATCCACACATAGGCATCAAAGTCAATGCATCTTTTGAGGCCCAGAAAGGTACTAAAGACGTTGTTAAAATAGTTTTTCAACCTTAATGTTATGAAGTGACTAGAATACTTTTTGTGCATGAAATGTGCAATGCATATGCAGTTGACGTAGTAAACGCAGTGAAGGCTTTCGTGTTTACATCCGGCTCAGAATTGGCCGAAGCTGTACAAATGAGCACCACGAGGCATGCGTGTGATGCTAACGCAGGAGCCTGCCAATAATAGTCGGCGTTCAGACGTAAACACGGAAGTGTGTGAACTAACCCTAACCCTTTAACCAATGACATTTCTACACTGCATGCATGCAACTCTCACATCTAGAATGTTCCTGTTTCAATCAATGACACTCACTACAAGTGCATGTTATTGCAACACTGCAAGCAATGTGACAATGCTCTTTTTATAATCAATAAAGTTGTCTCCACTTTAATTCCATAACCATGCAATACTGCAAGTGAGCAAAGCAACGAACTACAACGCTCCTGTTATAAATCAACACATAAGTATGCAACTCTGCAATACTGCAGGCGAAAACTAGAACCTTACCGTTATAATCTGCAACACTGCACAAGAGTAATGTAACAAACTACTCATTTTATAATGTGCAAAGCTGTGAACACACTGAAAACGGCAGTGGTAGATAGTTTTGTTCATGATTCATGATTTTGTTGCATCTCACTCTCAGAGCACTATAGAGAACTATGACAGCTTTTAATGAATCTTCATTGAACATTAACAGGACATCAGTTTCCATTAAGAGTGAGAAAAAGACAGAGCTGGAGCAAGAGAAGACGGTGTCTGGGCACTGAGGGATGATACGTCTGCAAACAGTAAAGTTAAAGGAGCTTGTGATATCATTTTTATCTCCAAATTCCCCTGCAGAACATTACAGTTGAGTTATATGAGCTTTCATCCACACTGAAAAAGTCTTTTCAAATTTACTGTTATTTTTCAGGGGGGGTTCATTAAGCAAAAATGTCACCTACTGATAGCACAAATAATTAGGGCTGTGACGATACACAATATTGGGTTCACGAGAATGAGACGAGACAATATTTTAAGAAATCTTCAATGATGAAATATATGACTGGAAAAATTGTCTTTTATTCGACTGAAAGTCACAAAATGCAAAACCCTGCAGGTGCATTTTCATATGTTTTAACTGATCTAGGGCTGTCGCTAATGATTATTTTTGGTAATCGAGTAATCGGTTGATTATTTGGACGATTAATCGTGTACTTTGATATTTTCTGTGGTAATAAAACTAGACCCAAGTGAACAATAGCCTTTAAAATGACTTAAAATACATATATAATAACAACGAGGCAACAATGCAAAGGGTGCAAAAACACTGTTTGGAATTTGCCCCTTGTTTTCACCTCAACAAGAAATATTGTCACGTTTTTAATATCACGAGATCTCGTCACATCCCAACAAATAATACAAGCCAAACTGACAGACTCTCGCACAGACATGTAAAATATAAATCCAAATCTTAATGTTTATGGTATTGTTGTTCATTATTCATCAGTCAATGCTATTCTAAAGAAGAAAATAAATCATGATGTTTAAAAAAAAACAACAACAAAAAAAAAAAAACATCTTAATAGCAGTCTCTTACTGACATAATGAAAATTCTGCTGCACAAAATCAATTATTTTCCTGATCCCACTGAATATCACTCTGAAATGAATCACATAATGGCAGTTAAATGAATGCATGAATGCAAGATTGTAAAGCGCTTTGGGTGTACAGTAGTACATAGTAAAGCGCTATATAAATTCATGCATTCATTCATGCATGCATGAATGCATGTATGCATGAATGCATGCATGAATGAATGCATGAATTTATATAGCGCTTTACTATGTACTACTGTACACCCAAAGCGCTTTACAATCTTGATGCAACTATGATGCAAATATGATGCAAACTGAATTTTGTGGAATTTACACTTAAATCTCACCAAACAGAAGTGCTAACTCTGCTAAAACAGCTCCTCGCACTGAGAACATCATCCTCCACTCAGGATCCACTGTTCCAGGGTTTTGACAGGAGGAAATGGGGCTCAGTACTCACAAGTGCTGAGCTGTGTTTGTGTTTCAGAACAAATCTGTCTTCTAGATATTCAGTATCAGGGCTGCAGGTTCAGCATATCTGATGGCTTTTATTGTTTCCTCAGTAAAGTGAGGAATAAAGAGCGTTGAGAGTGACTAATGAGACCACAAACACTTTTCCCTCCAACTTTGCCATTTCTGTCAACAACATGATCAAATTGCATGATAAAAAATGTATGAAACCATTTCTGTTGCTTTTATGAGAGAATTTATGTTTTATAACAAGAGAGAAAAAGCATCAGCCAACTGATGGCAAGGGAAAATTGCACAAAAATTAGTAAGTTGGCACTTTCTATGTAGGTATTACTTTAAAAAGTAACACTGAATCTGAGAGTCACTTACAGATGCTACACTTATGCATAAACACAAAATATGCCGAAAATTTCCCTTTAAGCTTTATGAACAAATTTTGTATCTTGTGAATAAAGTGTAAAAATAAAGATTCCTCCATGCAAAACTGTAATAAACAAAAGTAAGTTACACTACCATTCAAAAGTTTGGGGTCAGTATGATTTTTTAATGTTTAATGTCTCTTCTGCTCACCAAGGCTGCATTTATTTGACCAAAAATGCAGTAATATTGTGCAAAATGATTACAATTTAAAATAGCTGTTTTCTATGTGAATATGCTGTAAACTATACTTTATTCCTGTGATCAAAGCTGAATTTTCAGCATCATTACTCCAGTCTTCAGTGTCACATGATCCTTCAGAAATCATTCTGATATGATGATTTGCTGCTCAAGAAACATTTATGATTATCATCGTTACAAACAGTTGTGCTGATTCATATTTTTGTGGAAACCATGATATATTTTATTTTTCAGGATTATTTGATGAGCAGAAAGTTCAAAAGAAAAGCATTTACTTGAAATAGAAATAATTTGCAACATTATAAATTCAATGCATCCAAGTATTAAAATTTCTTTCAATAATAAATGATTATTATTGTATAAGTGGTGTATTAGTGGTCTTTGCTAAGGCAATTCATATAATGATTGAAAGTTGTGTTATTCTTTAACATGGAAATAACACATTTTGAAAGTAAAGTGTAATGCACTCATAATTCAATGAAACATTTGAAGCTTCAGACCCCTGCAGGTCATGAGATGTTAGGGAAGAGCTGCTGTTCTGTGGACCCTCTGTTCCCATCATGCTTTGCTTTCTCAGTAACGCCTCTGACCTTTCAGACTCAAAGCTTCATCATCTTTATGGCTCCGTGCAACTGTCATTTACCTGTCAATCAATCATAGGAAAGGTCAACGCAAATGACCCGCTCAAACTGAGCGAGCGAGGAACCGACAGAGGGTCGTACATCACGCAGTGGTTCCTGCCCCGCAATAAACTTCCCTATAAGCGCTGAATGATGCATGCGTGGCCTCACAATGAATTATACTTAAGGTCAAAGATTTGACGGATTACAACAGGAACCTTGCAGAACACATCCTTGACGTACCATGTAACGGTGTGTGTGTGTGGCTACAACAGTCCAGCAAACGGGAATGACAATCTAGGACAGGACTCTTCTGGGAAAGGCTGGACACAGTTAATCAAACCAGGACACGGGAACAGGGATCTGCCGAGCCACATCAAAACAAGCACACAAAATATGCAATGATCTATTTCTAAATGTGAGTTTTTCCTCAAAAAAATAAATAAATAAAAAATTACTGGGATAGTCTGTAACACAGCTTTTGTATTGGTAGACTAGAAACGGATGTTAACCTGTTATAATAAACTATAGAAAATAGGGGGGAAAAATCTTGATAAATACAGCCAAAGTATACACTTTTGTCTCATTTTTTGTAATAATAATGATCATATTTAATAGATACATTATAAATACATTAAGAAATACATTATATAGAATTATTAAATTATTGTGTAAAGTGTGAATTATCAATAATAATAATAACGCACACTTTTTGACACAGTATATAAATATAAGTATAAATATAACTTAGACTTAAATAATAATAACAGCAATAACAATTAAGTATAATATCAAATCCAACTTTCAGCTTAATCAATATATATTTATTGACTAATAATAATAATTCAAATTTTTAAACTTTAATAAACTTTAATAACTTTAATTGATTGCTTCCTAATCTAATGATATTATTTAATAAATATATGTATTAAATATAATTATTAAATTATGTAATTTGAAAAGTGTGAATTATTAATAATTATTAATAATGATGATAATACACTTTTTGACTTATATCATTTTTTTTACTACTAAAAGAAATAACAACAATTGATAATAATAATAATTTACACTTTTAAATTTATATAAATATGTATTTATTGACAAATACAAATTTTTACCTTTAATGATGATAATAATAATAATAATAATAATAATAACACCATTTGACTATATAAATACATTTATTACTACTAATACTACAAATAAAAAACAATTTCGTAAAATAACAATTCACACTTTTAAACTTACATAAATATGCATATTGACTAATAGTACCAATAACAACAATAATAATTATAATGATAATAATAATCATTTTGAACTATGTATATTGAACTATTAAATAGTAATCATAGTTATTGTTATATAAATTGATAGCTTCCTAATCTAGAATATCAGTAAAAATACTGATCAAAAGTGTGACATCTTGAAAGCTACAACAAATTAAAAGATTTTCAGTGAATTTACAGCAAAATATCAAGGAGTTTTAAAGGTACGGCACATCTGGGATAAAAACCAGGTCTGACACACAGCATTCAGCTTTCAAAAGCCACGATGAAAAAGAAAAACTTAGAAATCCTCACATTCAACATGTTTTTCATTTCCTTTTCTAATCTTAAAGGCTGAAGGCTGAAGATGCTGGGCTTTAAATTTGTATGTATTCTGTGAGTAAAATCTTTACTGTTGTTTAATTTAGTTCATGCTCACACTGACTGTTTGACAACACACAAGGTCTTCTTCTGAAATCATTCATTATTGGCATCAGATGAGATCTACAGTCTGCAGTGAGCTGTTGTACCGTATGATCACACATTAGTGAATTAAACTTCAGGCTCATACTCTTAAAGTGGCGGAAGGGTTGATTGTTCTGGAGAGTAACTCGAGCCCTGAATCACCATCATATCCTTGAGCAAGACACTTAACATTTGCTCCAGGGGAAATGTCCCTGTTGTAGTAAGAGACTGTCAGTCATGTTAGAAAAGACACCATCAGCTAACCGTCAAATAACTTGTGTAGAATGACACACAAATCTATAAAGTTGCTGCTGAGGACATTTTGCTGACTCGCAATATTCTGGTAAAGTGACATGGACACAAAACACCAGCGTTGTGCATCATTTAGAACTGAACTCAGAATGCCTTTTATATTCCAATTCAATTCCTGGACTTCAATTCAAATTTGAATGCAGGGAAGTAGAATTAAAATGAACTGAATTCCATGAGCAAAAAGGTATTAGATTCTTGAAGTTTGAAGGTTTAGATTTATTTATAGATAAAACAGTAGGTGGAATGATAGAACAACGGATGGATGGATGGATGGATGGATGGATGGATGGATGGATGGATTGAACAACAGACGAATGAATGGATGGATGGATGGATGGATGGATGGATGGATGAATGGATGGATAGAACAACAAACAGATGGATGGATGGATGGATGGAACAACAGACAGATGGATGGATGGATGGATGGATGGATGGACAACAAAAAGATAGATGGATGGATAGATGGATGAATGGATGGATGGATGGATGGATGGATGGATGGATGGATGAACAGACTGATTGATGGATGGATGGATGGATGGATGAAACAATAGACAAATGGATGGATGGATGGATGGATGGATGGATGGATGGATGGAATAACAGACAGATGGATGGATGGATGGATGGATGGAAGGATGGATGGAACAACAGACGGATGGATGGATGGATGGATGGATGGAAGGATGGATGGATGGAACAACAGACAGATGATGGATGGATGGATGGATGGAACAACAGACAGATGGATGGATGGATGGATGGATGGAACAACTGACGAATGGATGGATGGATGGATGGACAACAAACAGATGGATGGATGGATGGATGGATGGATGGATGAATGGATGAATGGATGGATGGATGAACAGACCGATGGATGGATGGATGGATGGATGAAACAATAGACGAATGGATGGATGGATGGATGGATGGAACAACAGACGAATGGATGGATGGATGGATGGAACAACAGACGAATGGATGGATGGACGGATGGAACAACAGACGAATGGATGGATGGATGGATGGACAACAAACAGATGGATGGATGGATGGATGGATGGATGAATGGATGGATGGATGGATGAACAGACCGATGGATGGATGGATGGATGGATGGATGGATGAAACAATAGACGAATGGATGGATGGATGGATGGATGGAACAACAGACGAATGGATGGATGGATGGAACAACAGACGAATGGATGGATGGACGGATGGAACAACAGACGAATGGATGGATGGATGGATGGATGGAACAACAGACAGATGGATGGATGGATGGATGGATGGATGGATGGAACAACAGACGAATGGATGGATGGATGGATGGATGGATGGAACAACAGATGAATGGATGGATGGACGGATGGATGGAACAACAGACGAATGGATGGATGGATGGATGGAACAACAGACAAATGGATGGATGGACGGATGAAACAACAGACGAATGGATGGATGCATGGATGGATGGATGGATGGAACAACAGACGCATGGATGGATGGATGGATGGAACAACAGACGAATGGATGGATGGATGGATGGAACAACAGACAAATGGATGGATGGACGGATGAAACAACAGACGAATGGATGGATGCATGGATGGATGGAACAACAGATGAATGGATTGATGGACGGATGAATGGAACAACAGACGAATGGATGGATGGACGGATGGAACAACAGACGAATGGATGGATGGATGGAACAACAGACAAATGGATGGATGGACGGATGAAACAACAGACGAATGGATGGATGCATGGATGGATGGATGGACGGATGGAACAACAGACGAATGGATGGATGCATGGATGGATGGATGGATGGATGGATGGATTGAACAACGGATGGATGGATGGATGGATGGATGGATGATGGATAGAACAACAGATGAATGGATGGATGGATGGATGGATGGAACAACAGACAGATGGATGGATGGATGGATGGAAGGATGGAACAACAGACAGATGGATGGATGGATGGATGGATGGAACAACAGACAGATGGATGGATGGATGGAACAACAGACGAATGGATGGATGGATGGACAACAAACAGATGGATGGATGGATGGATGGATGAATGGATGGATGAACAGACCGATGGATGGATGGATGGATGGATGGATGGATGAAACAATAGACGAATGGATGGATGGATGGATGGATGGAACAACAGACGAATGGATGGATGGATGGATGGAACAACAGACGAATGGATGGATGGACGGATGGAACAACAGACAGATGGATGGATGGATGGATGGAACAACAGACAGATGGATGGATGGATGGATGGATGGATGGAACAACAGACGAATGGATGGATGGATGGATGGAACAACAGATGAATGGATGGATGGACGGATGGATGGAACAACAGACGAATGGATGGATGGATGGATGGAACAACAGACAAATGGATGGATGGACGGATGAAACAACAGACGAATGGATGGATGCATGGATGGATGGATGGATGGAACAACAGACGCATGGATGGATGGATGGATGGATGGAACAACAGACGAATGGATGGATGGATGGATGGATGGAACAACAGACAAATGGATGGATGGACGGATGAAACAACAGACGAATGGATGGATGCATGGATGGATGGATGGATGGAACAACAGATGAATGGATTGATGGACGGATGAATGGAACAACAGACGAATGGATGGATGGACGGATGGAACAACAGACGAATGGATGGATGGATGGAACAACAGACAAATGGATGGATGGATGGATGGAACAACAGACGAATGGATGGATGCATGGATGGATGGATGGATGGATGGATTGAACAACGGATGGATGGATGGATGGATGGATGGATGGATGATGGATAGAACAACAGATGAATGGATGGATGGATGGATGGAACAACAGACAGATGGATGGATGGATGGATGCATGATGGAACAACAGACAGATGGATGGATGGATGGATGGATGGATGGATGGATGATGGAACAACAGACAGATGGATGGATGGATGGATGCATGATGGAACAACAGATGGATGGATGGATGGATGGATGGAACAACAGACAGATGGATGGATGGATGGATGGATGGATGAACGGATGGATGGATGGATGGATGGATGCATGATGGAACAACAGACAGATGGATGGATGGATGGATGGATGGATGGATGGAACAACAGACAGATGGATGGATGGATGGATGGATGGATGGATGGATGGATGAATGGATGGATGGATGGATGCATGATGGAACAACAGACAGATGGATGGATGGATGGATGGATGGATGGATGGATGGAACAACAGACAGATGGATGGATGGATGGATGGATGGATGAATGGATGGATGGATGGATGCATGATGGAACAACAGACAGATGGATGGATGGATGGATGGATGGATGGAACAACAGACAGATGGATGGATGGATGGATGGATGGATGGATGGAACAACAGACGGATGGATGGATGGATGGATGGATGGAACAACAGACAGACGGATGGATGGATGGATGGATGGATGGATGGATGGAACAACAGACGGATGGATGGATGGATGGATGCATGATGGAACAACAGACAGATGGATGGATGGATGGATGGATGAATGGATGGATGGAACAACAGACAGATGGATGGATGGATGGATGGATGGATGGATGGAACAACAGACGGATGGATGGATGGATGCATGATGGAACAACAGACAGATGGATGGATGGATGGATGGATGGATGGATGAATGGATGGATGGATGGATGGAACAACAGACGGATGGATGGATGGATGGATGGATGGATGGATGGATGGATGGATGGATGTAACAACAGACAGACGGACGGATGGATGGATGGATGCATGATGGAACAACAGACAGATGGATGGATGGATGGATGGATGGAACAACAGATGGACAGACAAATAAATAGATAGATATTTATTTAAAAAATAAATAAATGTGGATTGAACACACACACTCTCTCTTTCTCTCTCTCTATCTCTCTCTCTCTCTCTCTCTCTCTCTCTCTCTCTCTCTCTCACACACACACACACTCTGTTCTTACATGGTGTTGGGAATCTGTTGTTTGTTCAAAGTGTTTTTCAAACAAGGCTTTTCATTCGGACACCAGAGCAAATAATGAGCAGTGATTCTTCTCTCCAGCTCTCCTTCATGTATCACTGTCTCTCGTCTGTCTCAGATTCATTAGCATTGTCCAAACATAAAGAACGAGCGGAGCAGCTCCACCTGCTGTGGCCATATGGGCCGTACAGCACAATCCAGCCAAGGTCAAAGAGCTCCGAGTGCAGGAAGCACAGGATTTATCGATGCCTACAGAAGTTCAGGTGCTCAAACCGCTGAAGGTGGAAGCGGAGCTCTGGAGATCCGTCGCGGCTCAAGGACGGGTTCAGACAGGTCACACAGCTGAAATTGAGACGGGAGATGATGTGCTTTCATGTGCACTCTCAGCAGAAGGGATTTAAAGTTTCAGGGTTTGGATTAAAATAAAAAAGAATGGAACAATTTTTTTTTGGGGGGGGGGGGGGGTGTAGAATCCAATGATCCTTCAAAGAAACCTGGATGGATGGATGGAACGACGGATGGAAACAAGCCTCTATAGTTTTCAGTCTGCTGAGCAATGAAAGAGCAAAATCTGAGAAATAAAATGCTCTACTGGGGTTAACTGTTTGCTCTTTGGCCAATCGTGGACTTATAACACCATATAAGAACAAAAAACAAGAATAATTCATCATGTCCTTGTTCAAAAGCTCATCTGGTTGACTGTAGTGAGAGGAACTGTTAAACGATCAAGCCGCTTGATCTCCACTGAACTCAAGTGTCTGATATCAAACGCGCACACACACATCTGCAGTGAAAGGTCACCCGTGGTGAGCAGTAATTTGACATGCTGTCTTTTTTTAATTACCAGAAATGGACTGCAGGGGACAAACTTGACCTTTACTACCTGTGGAACATAAAGCACAACTGCAGCGCTGCGTTCTGCCACGCACGCGTCATTCTGAGCGTCTCTCCATTAATGAGCCGCGGTGACAGCTGACCTTTAGCGCTCCACAGGCTGCTGTCACAGCGGGGCAGACCAAAACTCCCATCAGTCATTTACTTAAAACAACACAGAGTTACACGCTGGAGGAGATTTATGCAGCTGGGAAAATACATGATAAAACTGCAGAGTCGGATATTTGCACTGTACTTCACATCTCTGTCTTACAGCATCATGGTCAAACACTAGCTTCGTAAATTGCTGATGCCATAAAGCAGCATTTAAAGACAGCATTCCCTTCAAAGACTGTTCCTAAAAGTAGGCAGGCAATTTCATCATGGACAATCCCAAAAAAAAAAAAAATGCATTGTGAAATCTCCTCCTAAATGAATAGAACTCCTCCTAGAGAAATCGAAAGTCTAGTGAAAATTATATATACAGTATATAATTTTCTTTCCTGTAGCTCAGTGGTTAGAGCATGGCACTAGCAATGCCAAGGTCACGGGTTCGATCCCAGGGATTGCACATACTCAGATACAAAAAATGTATAGTATAATGCAATGTAAGTCACTTTGGATAAAAACGTCTGCCAAATGCATAAATGTAAATGTAAATATATATATAAATACTTTAGTCTAATTAAAATTCAATATTTGTAAAAAAAAAAAAAAAAAAAGAATAAAATAAATATATAAATAAAAATAAATAATAAATAAATGAATAAAAATAACAAAATAAAATTCAATTAATATATAATTTAAATGTGCAAAAAAATTGTTTATTTTATAATTATTATAATTTTTTTTTTTTAAATAATATATTTAAATACATTTAATATAATTAAAAATATATACTACCATTCAAAAGATTGGGGTTGGTATGATTTTTAAAAAATTTTTAAATATTACAATTTAAAATAACTGTTTTCTATGGAAACTCGTTTCTGCCACTAAATAAAAAAGGTAATTGCAACATTTTATCTCACAATTCTGACTTTGTAACTCGTATCTGTGAGTTAATATCTCGCAATTCTGAGAAAAAAATCAAAATTGTGAGATAAAAAGTCGCAATTACCTTTTTATTTCATGACAGAAACAAGCTTCCATCGTTTTTTGTGTGAAAATATTTTAAAATGTAACTTATTCCTGTGATTAAAGCTGAATTTTCAGCATCATTACTCCAGTCTTCAGTGTCACATGATCCTTCAGAAATCATTCTGATATGCTGATTTGCTGCTCAAGAAACATTTCTGATTATTACCAATGTTGAAACAGTTGTGCTGCTTCATATTTTTTGTGTGCATTTTTTTCAGGATTCTTTGATGAATAAAAGCCACATGAACTGATTTGCCTTAAAGGGACAAGAAAGAAATATAATCCAACACATACATTCTCATGTATTAAAAAACTTGCCCAAGCACACGCTCTCTTCCTCAGGGTCTGTAATGATGGGATGAATGTATAAAAGCTGCAGCGCTTTCACACTTCATTGTTTTGAGTGAAGATGCTCATATTGAGCAAAGACTATGTCAAAGTAACAGACTGTAAGTATGAAGACGTAATCTTATTCTCTGGCGTGTTATTAAGACAGAGACCCTTATTTCCCCTCATAATCCTCTTAAACAGTCTTCTGACTTTCGCTGTAATATCCTCAGCAGACTGACCTTAGTGAATACAGCAGTTCAGTGTAAATCCTCACACTGACTTCCTGTCCTCTAAATACAGCAAAACTCACACCAAAAAGGCTGAATCTCAAGAAAACATGCATCACATTTCATCCTATAAATAAGTGAAAAATAATTTTTTCCCCCTGATCTTTAGGAAATATAACTTCACATATGCATCCAATAAAGAAGCCTATTTTTATTTTATTTTACGCTTTGCAGTTTTTTCCCCCATAAAAATTCTCATGGTAATGCTTTTTGATGCTTTACTATTTTTTTTGTATTTATATTTTTTAATTCTCAATGGTGATTGTCATTAGATTCTCAACACTGCCATATGAACACTTCACAATTTAAGTAACACACTTAGTGTCACATTACAGTAATGCAAATGAGATTTGTTCTGTATTACCATAATGACATTTGGGGGGATATATCATGGAAATAATGTCACAAAATAATCTTAATGGTACTGAAATAGGCTTTAGTTACTTCAATTACATCTGACCGTTTCCATGCAATTATGCTAAAAAAAAATTCTAAACTATGATGAAACAAAACAAAACTGCCAAATTTCCCATTTATTGCAATCACTATGATCACAATATGAAATCATCGCTTTAACAGGCTCACTGTCTTTGCTTAAAGGGATAGTTCACCCAAAAATGAAAATTCTGTCATCATTTACTCACCCTCATGTTGTTCCAAACCTGTAAGACTTTTGTTTTTCATTCATCTTCAGAACACAAATGAAGATATTTTTAATGAAATCTGAGTGATTTCTGTCCCTCCATTAAAGCTTCCAAGAGAACCAATGAGGTTTGTTCTTGCATGTCAAGACATGTGAATAAAAGCCTAAATTCAATGTGTTTATCATATGCAATAAAAGAGCATAATAAGTCACCTTTAAAATATGTAATCATTTCTGAAGAAAGTTTAATGCTTAGGGTTAAAGGTTTGTTCAAATCATTAACCCATAAACATGTCCAGAGGACACATTTGAGAAGATTTTTCATTCCTATGGCACATTTCGCGTTGAGCTGCTGAACTGACTGTACTTTCTGTACTGGTAGTGGTGTGCATTAGTATTCCCTGCCATCTGCGGTGGGTTTTACCCATCTATGAGCTCTGACCCGTCTCTGAGTGATGTATCTCTCAGTGTCATACAGAAAGCTTCCTCTGAGAACATGAGGAGACACACTAGATCTCCTGACAGGTGGCAGCTGAGGCGGTCAGGGATCACAGGACCCGAGCTGACGGCATTAGATGGAGGATTTCCATTCAACAGCCATGAGAAGAACACCAGGATCCAGACCTGAGAGAGACACACATATAAATCGCTGGACTACATGCTAGAGGATAAAACTGTGCTCTTCTCTTCAATATACTGCATGAAACCTGTTTGAATTATTCATTTGTTTATGCTCACGGCTCAGAATAAGTTCAAAACAAATGTTTGGTTATGATATCCACTTGAAACATTTTAGAAACAATGTTGAATACACAATCAAGTTCTTTTTAGATTTATATTTTCTAATCATATTTATGAAGATGCATTTGGGTGTGAGCAAAAACACGGCATTTTTGTGTGTGTCCCTTTAAATGCAAATGAGCTGCTGCTCCCGGCCCCCTTTCCAGAAGAGGGCGGAGCTTTAACAGCTCATGCTTCGGTTGCTCAACAACAACAAAGCTGGAGAATCTCACGCAGCCAAAATGACTAAAGTGTTCAGCCTTACATTGTTCAAACCGGAGTCTCAGGAAGAAGTTACAACTTGTAGAATGAAACTGGGCGTTTCTGAATGGTTAGTGGATAAATTTATGTAGTTGCTGTGGAGTTGGTTCAACTCATCCACTAGCATGTGCCGTCATGTTCATCTTTTGTGCAAATCCAGCGTTGAATTGACCCTCGTTTGTGAAGCAGTCCGGAGTAAAATGATGGCATGACAACAACACTCTACTACAACAACTCTTCCTCTTCTCTAAAGCAGACCAACATGGCCCCGCCCCCTTTGTTGTGTGTTCTCGGGGGCGGGGTTTATGTAAATTATAGGGTTAGTGATGTCGCTAACTCGGGAAGAAGCTCGTTGTAGTCCCTACCAGCTGTTTAAGCGATTTCTGTAAAAGAAAATATCTCCTTATGCTTTGAACTTTGAGCATCGTATCTTAGCAGATGTTGTTTATGATCAAACACTAACTAAAGTTAAAAAAGTGAAATCATAATCAAGGACACCTTTAAAGGTGCCATCGAACGTTTTTTTTACAAGATGTAATATAAGTCTAAGGTGTCCCCTGAATGTGTCTGTGAAGTTTCAGCTCAAAATACCCCATAGATTTTCTTAAATGAATTTTTTTAACTGCCTATTTTGGGGCATCATTAACTATGCACCGATTCAGGGGCTGCGGCCCTTTAAATCTCTCGCTCCCTGCCCATCGAGCTCGCGACTCTATAATACAGTGCATTTACAAAGTTCACACAGCTAATATAACCCTCAAATGGATCTTTACAAGATGTTTGTCATTTATTTGGGTGTTTATATTTGATTCTGAATGAGTTTGATAGTGCTCCGTGGCTAAAGCTAACATTACACACTGTTGGAGAGAGTTATAGAGAATGAAGTTGTGTTTATGAATTATACAGACTGCACGTGTTTAATAATGAAAATAGCGACAGCTCTCTTGTCTCCGTGAATACAGTAAGAAACGATGGTAACTTTAACCTCATTTAACAGTACATTAGCAACATGCTAACGAAACATTTAGAAAGACAATTCACAAATATCACTAAAAATATCATGTTATCATGGATCATGTCAGTTATTATTGCTCCATCTGCCATTTTTCGCTATTGTTCTTGCTTGCTTACCTAGTCTGATGATTCAGCTGTGCACATCCAGACGTTACTGGCTGCCCTTGTCTAATGCCTTTCATAATGTCGGGAACATGGGCTGGCATATGCAAATATTGGGGGCGTACATATTAATGATCCCGACTGTTACGTAACAGTCAGTGTTATGTTGAGATTCACCTGTTCTTCAGAGGTCTTTTAAACAAATGAGATTTATATAAGAAGGAGGAAACAATGGAGTTTGAAACTCACTGTATGTCATTTCCATGTACTGAACTCTTGTTATTCTTGTTATTACTATGCCAAGGTAAATTCAATTTTTAATTCTAGGGCACCTTTAATAACTGAAAATGCAGGACAGTAAAAACACTAACAGATAGAACAGATTCCCATATACTGTACCTCCTGTTCTTGGCCTCTAACAGTGCACAAATCAAATGCTATTACAGAAAACACGAGAAAGACAGATCCTGTTTTGTCGGAGGCTGTTAAAAACAAACAGCAACAAAACCAGCAGAACCTCGTAATGAAACTCATCCGTCACCAAAATACGATTTACTCCGTCCCCAAAATAAGCCAACTCAACGTACAACCAGCCACCTTCAACAGAATTACCCATGAACGCCATTTCCTCCCCAGAGAAACATCTAATAAAAAAGAGACCCTTTAGTGATCCTCAAACGTTATTGGAGTCTTCTGGAAGGCTGCCCGTGAGGGCGACCAGACGGGTCACACATAAAACGAAGGCAGATTGAAAAACCACGCGAATGAAGAACAATGAGGGTGTTCGAGCGAAAAGTGCTGGTTTTGCGATTTCACTTCTAGGAGTTAAACTCTTTATAAACCCTCCAGTGAGGCCAAATTCCTGTACAGCATATGAGTTTGTGAACTATTTAAAGCTACTTGACGCTGATTCGATTTTTAGAACTTGAATGATTCCCGTGGGCATGAATGCGGAGCAGAAACTCAATTCAGGGTTTCTTTAAAGGGAATGAATGTGTGCCGTGTGCGATGTCACTAATGATACGCTGCTGTGCATCCGTCAGGCGTCTGTGTGACAGGTTTGACTGACAGTGACGCAGTTCTCCGCCAGACGTGCATCCCGCGCACCCTCGTGATTGATGATGTCTATTTATATCAAAACCTCTACAGTTTGACACGACCACACGCCGTCCCTCAGCCACAGTGATTGATGCAAGGCTGGTGATTTTCATTTGTTCATCTGGAAAAAAAATCTGATGGAGGAGAATTTAAAGAGGTCATGTAATGGAAAGAAGGAATTTTGAGGCTCTTTTGAAATAAGGGTTTAATATTCAACGTAAACACACTTAAACGTCCTTCCCTGTCCACCCAGAAGATTTATTGAAACTGAAAAGCAAAATGTCTGGAAAAAAAATAAAAAGTATATATATATGGGTCAATGACGTGACAGGACATTTTTTTGTCCAAAGGCCTTAATAATAATAAAAAACAGAGATATGACATCCAAAGTTACTATCACTTTTATTGAATCCAAAAGGTTTTAATTATATTTTGCTACATATAAGGGTATTTTAAAGATTTTGAAGTGTCAAAACGTCATTCGGTTTAACCATCCAAAGGCCAATACAGCCATTTAATTTGTGATTAAAATATCTTAAAATGTTATAAATGTATATTTTTTTTATTCTGGCATGATTTTATAACATCATATATCAACATAGTGCAAAATGATATTAAAGTTATGTGTAGAAGTCGTTGCTTTGATATGAGAAAGACTGTAAAAATGAATTTCATTGATGTCATTCGGAGTAACCAATATAAAGGGACCATTTTGGATCAAGTCATGTGGTCAATATCATGTGACAGGATGTGACATCATTCAGACACCTGCAAAGGACCACATGGTTGTGAAATAAAGTTTCACTTGCTCATAGGCATGTCCTGAAATATCAGGTCATTCGGTACAACCGCTATAAAACATGGAAAATGTTGTAATATTTTAAAAACTTGAACTAAATATAAAATATTTGATTGTCCTTTTGCTAGATATCAGCCTGTTAGCATTGTTTGAAAATATCGTCACTCGGTATAACCAAAAGTGTCATTCGGTAAAACCGAAATTTTGGTTAAACTTTTTTTGGTGACAAATTTTGTCCATCTTGTAAAAAATGACAAAAGCGAGTCATGTTAAAAAAAAAAAAAAAAAAAAAAAAAAAAAAAAAATATATATATATATATATATATATATATATATATATATATATATATATATATATATATATTTTTTTTTTTTTTTTTTTTTTTAAACATCTACCTGATAGCCTCAAAAAATGTCAATATAAGGTATTTTGGGCCATACCAAACCAGGTTGGATGTGGTAATAAATGTATAAATGTCACAAAAGGATGTGCTAACAATATTTCTGCAATGTTGTGAGAATAAATGTTGGAAAATGTTGCATAATTTACATTAAAAACATCTGACTTCTACTGCATTACGTAAACTACCGTTAAAAGATTGGAATCATTAAGATTTTTTAATGTATTTGAAAGAAGTCTCTTCTGCTCACCAAGGCTGCATTTATTTGATTAAAAATACAGTAAAAACAGTAATATTGTGAAATATTTTTACAATTTAAAATAACTGTTTTCTATGTGAATATATTGTAAAATGTAATTTATTCCTGTGATCAAAGCTGAACTTTCAGCATCATTACTCCAGTCTTCAGTGTCACATGATCCTTCAGAAATCATTCTAATATGCTGATTTGGTAGGATAAAAATGGTTTCACAACCTTTTCACAACTTTTAATAGCACTACTACATTTACATTAGTTACAAGTAATGATACAGTAGTAAAAACAGCCTGTGTTACAAAGAACTGGTAAAAAAAATGTCACAAAGTAAGTGCAACTAAATTATGACTGTTTTTTCTGCAAAAAAAAAAAAAAAACCTTGTGTAACATAATAAGTGGACTTCAGTGTGATAAAATGCTACACAAGTGGAGAAAATGGCTTTTTAAATCAGTAGGTGTTCTGAAGACAAACTCCAGGCTACAGAAGAGTCAGTTCTCGCCTACACACTCGCTCAGATAATTAAGAAATATCAACTAAACACACCACTGACTGAACACTCGAATCCAGCCGTCCACTCACTGACAGCCTGTTCACCCACACATGTAGTTAGTATTCACACAGATCTCAACACGCTAACTGAAGAAACACTGAGGCCTGATGCAACATGGACACGCAAGGGGTGTTGATTGACAATATGTTAATGGCAGGAGAAACTGTGTGGAGATGAAATTGAGCCGAGGTGGTGACGACCTTGATTTAATTTGGGAAAGAGCTCTGGGATTTTACATGAAATTCACATTTTACTGGTAAAGTGGCCGGGTGGTATGACAGTGACCAAATCATTCTTTTGCAAACAATATATAATACTAACCAACTAATTTTACATAATAATAATAATAATAATAATAGTAAATAAATAAATAATAATAATAGTAAATATTTTTTTATATAACAACAACATTAATAATTGTCGTTATTATTATTAATTTAGTATTATTTATCAAATGTACTTATTATAGGAAATTGAATGAAAAATATATACATTTTTTAATGTTTATATTTAGGTGCTTATGCTTAATTTTAAATAATCAGGTGAATTTAATAAAATAAACAGTACTAAATCTCTTTTGACTTTTTTATTTAGAATTTTTTATGTTATTAAATAAATAAATTTAAGTAAATTTATATATATAATATATAAGTACATCAATAAAAGTTCCATATAATTTTTTTTTTTTTAATAATCAAAAGAGATTTAGCACTGTTATTTATTTTATTTATTATTTTATTAAATTGACCGGATTATTTAAAATTGAGCATCAACACGTAAACATATTTTTTAAACATATTTTTCATTCAATTTGCTATATTAATTATTTTACTACTACTACTACTAATGATAATAATAATTATCATAATCATAATAATAGTAAATAAATAATAATAATAGTAAATATTGAAAAGTATATATTAAAAGTAAATATTAAAAAGTAAATAATTTTTATATAACAACAACATTAATAATTGTTGTTGTTATTATTAATTTAGTATTATTTATCAAATGTACTTATTATAGGAAATTGAATGAAAAATATATATATTTTTTAATATTTATATTTTAGGTGCTTATGCTTAATTTTAAATAATCAGGTGAATTTAATAAAATAAACAGTACTAAATCTCTTTTGACTTTTTTTTATTTAGAATTTTTTACGCTATTAAATAAATAAATTTAAGTAAATTTATATATATAATATATAAGTACATCAATAAAAGTTCCATATAATTTTTTTTTTAAATAATCAAAAGAGATTTAGCACTGTTATTTATTTTATTTATTATTTTATTAAATTGACCGGATTATTTAAAATTGAGCATCAGCACGTAAACATATTTTTTAAACATATTTTTCATTCAATTTGCTATATTAATTATTTTACTACTACTACTACTACTAATGATAATAATAATCATCATTATTATTATTATTATTCTGGCCAAATAAATAAAAGTGCTTCCAAAAACAAATAAAAAAGAACCAAAAAAATACAGTTTATTTATTGATTTAATTAACTGGATCATTGAAAAATAGGCATAGCCAAATAAATAATTTTTTCACTGCATTTCCAACAAAAATAACTATATTGTGATTTATACTGTTTCCATGACACAAGCTTTTGGTCCTACCGCCCACTTGACTGGAAGCCTGGAGGTTTCTGTCTTTGTGCGCACATGTGTGTACAGTATATGTATGAGTATCTGTGGATGGATTCTGCAGAAACTGACAGAGGGAAGACCAGGAGCCATCTCACACAATCTGCCACGTTAGATGAGTGCATGTAAACAAGGGTATGTAAGGGTGTGTGTGAAGGGGACAAACAGACCTTCCTCTCTCGCCTCCATGTGTCTTAGTTTGTCTTCAGCATTCGGAGTAACTAAATAAAAGCAGCGATACTACAGATCCTACAGATGGAAATAATTCCTCAAATCATGCAGCTCTAGTGTTATTTGAACAATAAACAACCAAAAATTAACCACTTTTAAAATCTACATGAAATGTAAGTTGCTCTAGTCTTTTCTTTACATTTGAGACAGTGAAACTGCTTCTCGAACAAGAACAAATGTAGGGCGGGGCTTGATTTTGTCTGTGGGGAATTGATAGGATGGTTGTGGTTTGCTATTGGTGGATCTCATGTGAGTGACAGGTTGCCCCGCCCTCATAACCATAAAATAATAAGTATTTTGATTTCATGGTGACTTTAAAGGTGAATTTTCATCTTGATGGCCCCAGTCGCCATAATGAGAAGTTCTGTAAATCTCTTTTAGAGTTGCCCAGTAAAAAACTCAAGAGTCATCTCAGCTGACAATCCCTTCAGTTCTCCAGTGTGGTCTGGACTTGCGTGGTCTGGGTCTCTAACACACAGATAACAAGCCGCCCACCGTCCTCACAGGCCGCTGGAGAACATCCTCCACGACTCCTCTGCGCAGAGTAATGGAGTCATTAGGAGAGACTGCCATGCAAAGAGCGGCTGACGCAAGAGAAGGTGAAGAGGCTGTCAGTTTAAACAATGATCTTCCTCTAAAGCCTCTCGACTCAACTTGTGTTGTGCTGGCAGTCTGAAACTCACACAGGCACATCCACAGACCAACTGAAAGTATTTTGGTACCAAGTCAATACTAAAAAAATACAGTGTCTGTAATACTAAGAATAGAAACAAGCTGATATTCAGTAATGCAGTGCACTATTGTGTTAACCTTAAAGGATTAGTTCACTTCAGAATTCAAATTTCCTGATGATTTACTCATGTTTATGTCTCTTTCTTCAGTTGAAAAGAAATTAAGGTTTTCAAGGAAAACATTCCAGGTTTTTTCTCCATATAGTGGACTTCACTGGAGTTCAGCAGGTTGAAGGTCCAAATGTCAGTTTCAGTGCAGCTTCAAAGAGCTCTACATGATCCCAGACGAGGAATAAGAGTCTTATCTAGAGAAACCATCGCTTATTTTCTAAAAAAAATATTAAAAAAATTACATACTTTTTAACCACAAATGCTCGTCTTGCACTGCTCTGCGATGCGCCACGCATTGTAGTTGTAGTTGGAAGTCAACAACATTTTTTCACGGACGAAAACGAGACGATGACTAAATAAAAATGCGTTTTGAATGATTAAAACTATGACTAAAATCTACTCTAATTTTCGTCAACGAATAAAAACGTGACAAAAATGAAAGAGAGGGACGATTTGGGAAGATATCTAGTCAGGTCTGCTGTCGTGTGTATAAGATGCGGACATTTTGAAGTGTAACGTGCTGATCTAACCGCAGGAAACGCAGCGCTGTTGCGCCCTCTACAGGCTCGTGTAGCAGCACTTCAGACTGCTTCAGCACACATTTATGCCAAGCGATTGCTTATGAGCTCATGTTGTTGAATTCTGACAATGTTTACTACACAATGTTTATATGGAAGTATGTTTTAGACGGTTGTAAGAATGCATATTTATCACCCTCATGAACAGCCTGCTACAGCGCAGACTGCAGACATTTCACAATAAGAGTCACGGTCTATTTCGGGATGGTTTATAATTATTATTTTTTCCTGGTCATTATTGTTATTTTGTTTACACAATAAACTGTATTTCATTTAATTTCTGTTTAGTGCATAGTAAACTACTGTATCTTCTGTCACAGGAAGGAAAGACTAAGAACATTATTTGACATATTATTCAATATATTTTACAAATATAAGGGTTATTATAGTTCACTAAACCTAAAACCAAAGAAATCTTATTTGAAATAAACATTAACTGAAATAGAAAATAAATATATATATAAAAAATGCAAACTTATTTTATTTCATCTAGTTTCTAAGCTTTAGCTTAACCTGAGGTATTAAAATAAACAGAAATAAAAACTTATAGACATTTAAAAGCAAAAACTAAAAGACATAAACGTACAAAAAATGACTAAAAAATTTAACTAAAATTACAATGAAAGCAGAAAAACAAAAAATCAAATCTAATAAAAAAATGTAAACGAAAACTATAATAGTACCTCAATGATAAGTGCGTCAATCCCTGAAAAGTTGAATTTTGCTCTTTCGTGTCTTTTTGCACTTGAACGGTAAAAAACCATCCGAGCAAAGTACAGTTGGGTGAACATAAATTGGGAATATCAGATGTACCTATATCAGTGTATTGGATCTGTGTATTGTTAGAGAAATGCTTTATGCATTACAATTAAACAATTAGATTTTAGTCGACTAAATCAACTGTAGATTTAGTCAACTAAAATCTTATGATATTTAGTTGACTAATACTAGACTAAAACTAAAACAATTTCTGATGACTAAAATATGACTAAAACTAAATCAAAATTTGCTGGTAAAACTTCAAAATCGTCCGACATCGCTGTTTTACCCTTTTTTGTAAAGGGTGTTTGACTTAGTCTTTGCACGTTTGCTTTGTAAACACTGGATCGGTACTCCCGCCTGCGTCACGTGTGACCTTTCCAACATGATTACGTAATGCGTGGCGCATCGCAGAGCAGTGCAAGACGAGCATTTGTGGTTAAAAAAAGTATAGAAATTTTTATTTTTTTTAGAAAATGAGCAATGTTTTCTCTAGATAAGACTCTTATTCCTTGTCTGGGCTTTGAAGCTGCACTGAAACTGACATTTGGACCTTCAACCTGTTGAACCCCAGTGAAGTCCACTATATGAAGAAAAATCCTGGAATGTTTTACTCAAAAATATGGCATTAATATGCATTTTATAAGTACTAATAAACAGCCAATATGCAATCTAATAAGCAAGTAGTTAAAAGTGAGAATTGTTCCCAATTTTAAAGTGTTAACTTTTAAAAAAAGCAATTTTATGTTTAAAAATTAACTAAACATGTCAGTGCTTCAGCAATTATCAATAAATGAAAATCTGACACCAGTCGAGTGCTGATTGACAGGCAGCTGCTTTCAATCGCTCACATGCATGTGTGTTTTCTTTGAAGGAAAAGAGAAAGAAGAAAAATCACTCCTAACTTTAGTAAGTCCACTGTAAACAAACACAGAGTTAGGCCGAAAAACAAAAAAGCAGCTCTACTTTTCCAAATCAACATATATACATAGACTTTCAAGCATACTCTCTTCTGCTTTGCATTAAACGTCCGTTTTTCTGCTGTAAGTCTCTCACACTCACTCTCTAGTGAAGGTGATGCCGTATCTAAGGTTACGCGGCACACAGCGCGCATACCGATGCGACTCTTATCTGAGCGGACGGCGGCACAGCACAAGTCGACGTGTTTTTGCTCAGGATTCAGCGGGGGTGAGACGCAGCGCAGCAGAATGTCAACGAGTCCACTGCAGCATCCACCAAACCCAGATGCACGTCTGACATCAAGACACCTGCGCAAACGTGCAACTCTCCAGTGTCTGACCTGCTGATGGACTGGAAAAGCAAATCTAAACATGAACTGTAACATTCAAGCCATTGAAATATCATCTGCACTACAACAGTACATGAGCTCATAAGATTCAAGCTCGATTTCATGCATCAATGCATTCAGAAATGCTTCAGAACGCAATTCATAATGCAATGCAATGCTTTGTCTTCTCTTTGTATTCTCTGTGTTTCCTTCCACCTACAATCGAAAAAATGCTTCTTCCAATCTAAGCAGTAATTTCCCTCATTGTTAAACTGGAAGTTGTTCTGGTGTCTGTAAGCACGGGAGGAGGCGGCTCAAAAATCCCAGAAATTTCTTATTAAGCAGCTGGATGACCTGTATCAGAATCTCTCTCTGTGTGTGTCTGTGTATCTCTCGCTCATACTCGGCCCACACACTGATGTCTGAGTCACTACCAGCTGGAATTAGAAGCATTTCTCCCATCGCTCAACATCGAGAGAGTGAGACAGGAGAGAACGACAGCTCTGACAGCTAAAGATGCACCTCAGGGCAACAAGATCAACCCTGGAATACATTTTTAAAAACATTTATTTACAGGCAGATTACACATCATCATAAGACAAACACCACACAGTCAAACATATGTGTGTTTTTAGGGAAGATTAGCAAGTGGAAGTGTAATCATATTAACTATTTCCACTGTATTTCCACTAAACAGCCACAATATTGCCATTAATAAAATATTCAAAAACCACCAGAACAATGTTATATATTTTGTTGACTCGCGTACTTGCATTAACCCAAATGTTTCCTATCATGTTTAAATCCAGAGAAATCAGCAGTTTAACCAGTGTAACATCCCTTGTCATTGCGTCGCCTGTCAACGACTGTAATATACTGTATGTTTTATTAGACAGGTGAGCAACTGTTTGAATTCCTTTATAGACAGAAAATTAATCATTATTAAATATCTCAACAGTGTTTATCATATTGTTTGATTTATTGTTTTCTTGATTTATCACGAGTAACATGTTTGTACCATGCCTCAGAGACATGACTATTTTATCAAATGGCATAATCAGATGCAGCTTTATTTATATAAAGTCAGAATTGCAAGTTTATATCTCACATTTCTGACTTTATATCCCACAATTCTGACTTTATATCTCATTCTGACTTTATATCCCACAATTCTGACTTTATATCTCATTCTGACTTTATATCCCACAATTCTGACTTTATATCCTACAATTCTGACTTTATATCCCACAATTCTGACTTTATATCCTACAATTCTGACTTTATATCCCACAATTCTGACTTTATATCCCACAATTCTGACTTTATAACTCACAATTCTGACTTTATATCCCACAATTCTGACTTTATATCTCAATTTTGACTTTATATCCCACAATTCTGACTTTATATCCTACAATTCTGACTTTATATCCCACAATTCTGACTTTATATCCTACAATTCTGACTTTATATCCCACAATTCTGACTTTATATCCCACAATTCTGACTTTATAACTCACAATTCTGACTTTATATCCCACAATTCTGACTTTATATCTCAATTTTGACTTTATATACCACAATTCTGACTTTATATCCTACAATTCTGACTTTATATCCCACAATTCTGACTTTATATCTCATTCTGACTTTATATCCCACAATTCTGACTTTATATCCCACAATTCTGACTTTATATCCCACAATTCTGACTTTATATCTCATTCTGACTTTATATCCCACAATTCTGACTTTATATCCCACAATTCTGACTTTATATCCCACAATTATGACTTTATATCCTACAATTCTGACTTTATAACTCACAATTCTGACTTTATATCCCACAATTCTGACTTTATATCCCACAATTCTGACTTTATATCTCATTCTGACTTTATATCCCACAATTCTGACTTTATATCCCACAATTCTGACTTTATATCCCACAATTATGACTTTATATCCTACAATTCTGACTTTATAACTCACAATTCTGACTTTATATCCCACAATTCTGACTTTATATCCCACAATTCTGACATTATATCCCACAATTCTGACTTTATATCCTACAATTCTGACTTTATATCCCACAATTCTGACATTATATCCCACAATTCTGACTTTATATCCTACAATTCTGACTTTATATCCCACAATTCTGACTTTATATCTCAATTTTGACTTTATATCCCACAATTCTGACTTTACATCCCACAATTCTGACATTATATCCCACAATTCTGACTTTATATCCCACAATTATGACTTTATAACTCGCAAATCTGACTTTATAACTCACAATTCTGACTTTATAACTCACAATTCTAACTTTATAACTCACAATTCTGACTTTATATCCCACAATTCTGACTTTATATCCTACAATTCTGACTTTATATCCCACAATTCTGACATTATATCCCACAATTCTGACTTTATATCCTACAATTCTGACTTAATATCCCACAATTCTGACTTTATATCCTACAATTCTGACTTTATATCCCACAATTCTGACTTTATATCTCAATTTTGACTTTATATCCCACAATTCTGACTTTACATCCCACAATTCTGACATTATATCCCACAATTCTGACTTTATATCCCACAATTATGACTTTATAACTCGCAAATCTGACTTTATAACTCACAATTCTGACTTTATATCCCACAATTCTGACATTATATCCCACAATTCTGACTTTATATCCTATAATTCTGACATTATATCCCACAATTCTGACTTTATATCCTACAATTCTGACTTTATATCCCACAATTCTGACTTTATATCCCACAATTATGACTTTATAACTCGCAAATCTGACTTTATAACTCACAATTCTGACTTTATATCCCACAATTCTGACATTATATCCCACAATTCTGACTTTATATCCTACAATTCTGACATTATATCCCACAATTCTGACTTTATATCCTACAATTCTGACTTTATATCCCACAATTCTGACTTTATATCTCAATTCTGACATTATATCCCACAATTCTGACTTTATATCCTACAATTCTGACTTTATATCCCACAATTCTGACTTTATATCTCAATTTTGACTTTATATCCCACAATTCTGACTTTACATCCCACAATTCTGACATTATATCCCACAATTCTGACTTTATATCCCACAATTATGACTTTATAACTCGCAAATCTGACTTTATATCTCAATTTTGACTTTATATCCCACAATTCTGACTTTATATCCTACAATTCTGACTTTATATCCCACAATTCTGACTTTATATCTCAATTTTGACTTTATATCCCAAAATTCTGACTTTATATCCTACAATTCTGACTTTATATCCCACAATTCTGACTTTATATCTCAATGTTGACTTTATATCCCACAATTCTGACTTTATATCCCACAATTCTGACATTATATCCCACAAATCTGACTTTATAACTCACAATTCTGACTTTATAACTCACAATTCTGACTTTATATCCCACAATTCTGACTTTATATCCCACAATTCTGACATTATATCCCACAAATCTGACTTTATAACTCACAATTCTGACTTTATAACCTACAATTCTGACTTTATATCCCACAATTCTGACTTTATATCTCAATTTTGACTTTATATCCCACAATTCTGACTTTATATCCTACAATTCTGACTTTATATCCCACAATTCTGACTTTATATCTCAATTTTGACTTTATATCCAACAATTCTGACTAGTGATCGACCGATATATCTGTTTACCGATATTTTTCCCGATATTTAAGCATTTTTCCATAATCGGGTATCGGTTTTGTAATATCGGATTCGCCGATTTACGGCGCCATCTTGTGGCCGTTTTGAGATTTCCGCCATTGCAGCCCGGGCGTCTGAGGAGATCAGTCAACAACAACTCAGTGCACAGGTAAAGTATATGTTCTACTTGGTTTGCTTTAATTAATCAACTTTATTTAACATAACAGACATGCACAAATGAGATCTGAGACATAAATTCCTGATATAGTTAATTTATGCAGCATGTTTCTAAACAATTGAGACGAACTCATTGAGTCACGTAGTGTAATTCGTCATGTCCTGCCCCAATAAAGACGTAACTTTACATGAATTAAATAAAACAGACATGAATGAGTGCATGTTGAAAATAAAAGCGCTGAATTTAATTCTCTATCTGTTGTATTTGCTCACCATTAGTCTAGAAGAAAAAGTTCGTTCATATTGCTTAGCAACTGACGGATGATCAGGAGGCTTAAGCACGGCCACTGAATGAAACTTTTGACAAGATTATCTTGTTTAAACACCCTAGATTATATTATCATTTACTACATAACAATTATTTCGCTAATACACATATAAATATAGCCTACCGCTTTGTGTAAATTAATTATTTATTATCTCCATGCGTGATCGCGGTTGATTAAGTTATAGTCAAACAGCACTTTGTCAGTTGGCATTTCATGATTTAGCGTTAGATTAAATTTAGATCATAAAATGCCAACTGCCAAGTGCTGTTTAACTTTATATAGTCTCGGGAAAAAAAAGTTTGTTCATATTGCTCAGCACATGGGTTGATGATCAGGAAGCCTCAAGCACGGCCACTGCATGAAATTTTTGACAAGATTATCTCGTTTAAACACCCTAGATTATATAATCATTTGATTTACTACATAACCATTATTTAGTTAATTGCACTTTAATTTTTTGGACTCAGACCCCTCTATTTATTTGTGTATAAATATAAAGTTTTTTTTTTGTATGCAAGGAGGGAGTGATTGTTATAAATAAAATGGTTTGTTCAGCTCATTTGTGTTGTAATAATTGTCAAAAACAGAAGTATAACAGTAAATAAATATCGGTTCTGCATATCGGTTATCGGGTACATAAACATGCAAATAATCGGTATCGGTATCGGTTAAAAAAAATCAATATCGGTCGATCACTAATTCTGACTTTATATCCCACAATTCTGACATTATATCCCACAATTCTGACATTATATCCCACAAATGAGAGAAAAAGTCAGAATTGTGAGATAAAAAGTCGCAATTACAATTTTTATTGTTTATTTCATGGCGGAAACAAGCTTTCATATGCAGTAACAGTAAGCAAGTCAAAGGTAAGTCAACATTTTTTTTAACCACTTCACTTTTTATTATTATTATTACATAAGTATCATTAGATATTCGAAGTTGAAACCCAACACTTACATTTAAAAGTGTAATCCGCTAATTTATCTAAAAAAAAATCCTGTCATCACCAGCGCCCAATGAATTCTGGGCAAGACTATGAAGGATTCATCTGGGAAAATGAAGGACGCATTTCAAGGCCGTGTTTGAAGGAGGCTTCGAATTGGGACAGTCTTCATCAAGCCGGCCTGATGCAATCAGCCTTTGAATGCAGCCTCTGAATTGGGATGCAGCGTTTCTTCAGAATTAACCATAAGAATGCAACACTGACTCCCTACCTACACGCTGAAGCAAGCTAAACAAAAACAAACCATCCCCCCCAAAAAGATGGAGTCTTTCACCATATCTCAGCGCATTTACTTCAATTTACACCTAGACACACAACATTAGTCAAGAGATCTGTGAGACCGGCCTCTCTCAGTATGTGATCAGCGTTTAATGTAGACGAGAGCCAATCAGATCATCCCACTCAGTATGTATCCAGCGTGTGTGCAGCTGCGGAGAGCGTCGCTACCCATCAGCCCTTATGGATGTGCCTGTCACCTGTAATTGGACTCTATTTAGCATTGTTTTCTACTCTAAGAAACACCAGGTGTCATACATCTTAGTGTTTTGCTTTCTCTCGCCGTCTCAGACTATAGCTTTTTTCCTCATCTTTCTACATCCTGCTTAAATCAGCAGGGTAATAAATAACAATTCATGAAAAGGGTGGTATTTCAAAACAGATCTTAATATTTAGATTTCGGCTGTTAAGAAAAAACACTTTCTTAGTTTTTTTTTTTTTTTTTTTTTTGAGAAACGGTTCTTATTTAAAATCGGTTCACTTCAAACTAAAACTACAGTAAAACCATAAAAAAAAAAAAAACATTTCATTATTAGATAAAAAATCAATGTTAAATGCAATAAATAAAATATCCTTAACTTACTTACATTTCTAATTTTTACTAAATATAAGTACTAAATCTAAAAACTATATATATATATATATATATATATATATATATATAGATAAAACTAAAAATGACAAAAACACAACAAAATTACTAAAACGAAACCAAAATTAAAATTAAAATGGAAAATTTTAAATTAAAATCTAATTCAAAATATTAATAAAAACTTTAATAGTATATTACTAAAATGACACTGCATTAAAAAATACTGAAGCCAAATGAATGTAATGATGTTAACTGTCTTGAGAGCCATCTTTATATTTTGTTGCATCATATAAACTCCAAAAATGACCAAAATGAAGAAAAAAGACACTAAATTGTTTAAAGGGACAGTAGCAAAAATAAAAAAATGTAATTCTAAAGTTCAAAAAGGGTGGAAAATTGACATAAAAAAAAACAAACAAAAAAAAACTGTTTTTGGTGCAACTTGACTGAAACTATAAGGAAGCTAGTTATTTCAGATTATAAAGTTTTAAATATGGATATTTTTCTTACAAAAACCCATCACCTCACTTCAGAAAGCCTTTATTTACCCTCTGGAGCTGTATGGATTATATTTACGGTGGATGGATTTATTTATTTTTGGCTTTAAAACAGGCCCCCCTTCACTTCCATTATAAATCTGTATCTCTGATTGTGTTCATCTGAAAGAAAAAAAGTCACATACACCTAGGATGGCTTGAGGGTGGGTAAATCATGAGATAATTATCTTTTTTGGGTGAACTATCCCTTTAATATCAACCTCATACTCTGAAACATCCAAAATCTCTCACGACACTGTAGCGACATGTTTTATCAGCATTATCTCTACCATTTACATACTAGAGGTCAAAAAATGAATGTGAAAAGCCATTGAAACTAAAGAGAGAGTTTGGAGAGATAATGTGTTCTATTGAGCACAGAGAATATGAATGTAAAATCTGCTGAGCCGTATGAAAATGAACATGCTCCTATCCTCCGATCATTCATTTGATATCCACTACAGCACAGAGCAGCGGTGAGCAGCTCACTTCACATCTAAAGTGGCCGATAAGAGACTGTTGAACGTCTGCGCTCGGTTCCACTACATCACTGCTGAAGCCAAAGACTGTTCACTACGGATACTTGTGTTTAGCACACTCATTTACATACAAGAACACAGACAGGGGGACAAAAACTGAACAAAATAAAACACAAAAACCTGCTTCCAAGGATAAATGATCAATTAAAGCAGAACTAAGTAACTTTTTTACCTTCATAGATAGTTAATTTAACATAGATAGTCCTTATGATGGTTAATTGACTTGTACTGGTGTGTTTGAGGCGTGCACTAACCCCATCTGGCACGTCTACGCCAGAAAACAGCACTTGCAAGTTGAGCTGCACCAACCTGACACAATCTCGCCTCATGTTCACGTTCACGCGAGAGTTTATGGTAATTCAAAAACAATGTATATATTATGACTTTATAAGACAATTTCAAAAATTACCCACCTCCATCGAGTGTACTGTATTTGCAAAACTACTGCGCTGGTGAGCGTTGTAGTCGTTGTAGTCCAAAGCTGCGCTTGGAGTATTTACGACAGTGTGATTCACTGAAGGAACCTGTAGGGGGAGCTTCGCAAATCTTACTGAGTTCCGCTTTAAGTCTATATGCTCTTAAGTTTATCACTGATAGTATAAAACAACAACTGTTCTCTTTTTATCAGTATTTCTGGACATTTGTATGCATATTAAAAAATAGTTTATTCTACGAAGTCAGAGGCAGTATTATGTTTTTCTCTGTTATAGCGCCACTTTTTGTCTGAACATCATCAAATTTCACATGCTTCCTCATACCCATGCTATACATATTTACACCAAATTTTGTTTAAATTGTTTATTGCATTCAAGAGTTATTGCCCTTTAAATAAAATAGGCTACGGCCAGAACTATTCATTAGCTTGGAGCAACCATTTTGTTTATATTGAACGGTTTTGATAAATATTAATATAACCAAAATATTAACCTGCATTGGTTTTCACTGGGATCTGATAAGAATCCAAGGATGTTCAGTATGCAAAGCCAATTAATATAAATGATTGAGTTAAACAGACAACATATAGACAATAGAAAAATAATGGCGCCTCTTGGTGGTGCATTTTTTTTTAAACATTTTTTACCAAACCACTGGAACTAAAAGTCAAAACTTCCCTCCAAGTTTTAAGGTAGCCACTGTTAACCTTGTCTGAAATCTGATTGGCTGACATGAGAACACATGAGAAGAGTAACAGATCAATCCATTTCAACCAGAGAGATCAATAAAGGCAAGAGAGCATTAAAGTGACAAGAAAGATGTAGAAGATGTGGAAATGGAGGAAAGAAGGCTGAGAGAGAAAGTAGCATGAGTGGTGGACGTGTTTAAACCAGATAAAAATACAGTGAGACAGAAATAGATGGACTGATGCAAAGCCAGAGGAAATGAAGGACAGGAGAGAGGAAATAAGAGAAACCATGATCTCTTGCCTTGCAATATTTATTCCCATCCTGACAGATCTCACTTCGGGATCATGGGTAATGTAGTTCTTCATTAGGAATTTGGCAATTAAACCCTTTATTAAACATATATATATAATAGTTGATGTCAGATTGAATTGTGGTTTCAACCGAAGCATTTATTATCAACTTAACACTCTTAGAGCTCATCTTTTACACTTTATCATTAAGAATCAATGTCTTTTGAATGGGACTTTCCAAACCCGACTGTTGATCTCTGTTGCACTTTTGAACACTACAGTCTTATCAAACACTGCACCAGACAGATTCTCTTGGTGTAGTTGGCAAAAACCATCCAGAAATCTCCCTCAGCAGAAAGTAGAACGCACGGATCTGATGATACTGCCTAATATAACAGGAGGCCAAACACAAGGTCAGTTTCTCGTGATGTTATTTCATCAGTCACATCGTTCGCTGCTGGATAACAGGGTATTTTTGGGCAGGAAGAGGGAAGGCTGAATACTTTTTACATCTATCTGGCCTGTGAATTGTAAAATAAATATCTAGAGAACAGAATATCAGAGAGATCAGCTGGTGGGCTCTTCTGCCTCCAGGCTAGTAAGAAACCACCTAGCAATGCTGAAGCTGTATACAACTAAATCTTCACAGAGTGACAAAAAAACAGAACAGGCAGACAGATAAAAAAAATAGATGGACAGATAGAAGGAGGTTCAGTTTGAGGAACGTGATGACCTAAAGACCTGGAGAGTTACTGAGATAACAGTGCTGCTTACATAAGACACTTCTCATATAGCGTAAAAGGTCTCTAACGTCATTTTGCACCATTGCTTTGGCAAAGTATCTGTCAAATGAGCTAAAATTGAAAGCCCGATATGGCTTTGTGCTCTTATCAAATCGCCAAAGACTTGATTTAATTAGTAAATAAGAACATCTGTTTGTGTTGTTTTTCTACCATTCACTCGTAAAGATTTTTTGATGGCATTGATGATTACATGAAGAACATTTAACATCCATGGAACCTTTCAAATGCACAAAAGTTTCTTTAGATTATAAAATGTTCCGTTTTAGAACTGATTACTGAAAGGTTCTTTAATGAATCAAAAATGGAATCATTGTGAAAACTCCATTTTGGAATCATTATTTTTTAAGTGTGTTCTACCATTTTTCTACTATTTTACTTGATAATTTGATGCATGCTTTTAAAGAAATTAATATTTTTATTCAGCAAGGATGCATTAAACCAACCAATATTGGTAATAATCAGAAATGTTTCTTGAGCAGCAAATCAGCATATCAAAATGATTTCTGAAGAATCATGTGACACTGAAGACTGGAGTAATTCAACTGTAATTTCAATAAATTACATTTTACAATATTTTCAATTCATCTTATTTTTTACTGCATTTTAATCAAATAAATGCAGTCTTGGTGAGCAGAAGAGACTTCAAAAACAATCTTACCGACCCCAAACTTTTGAACGGGTTTTTCTTCAGAATAATGTACACTGATGAATTATGCACAATAAGACCAAGCACATTTAGTAAACAGGGTCAGTTTTGATTTCATGAAGGTTTGTCAAACATATTATAGGTTACAAGAGGCTTTAAAAACAGGATTCTCTCACAGCTAGAGTTTATGGGAAGGAATTTAAAAGAGAAACATTTTTTCTTCTGCTTTAAAGAGAGCGTCAGCTTTTCTGTGGGAAAATTTTCCATATATAGATGACTCAAGAAGTTTCCACTGTATGGAGGCGCTGAGGGTGTGATCCTGGTTGCTCAATTAATCCCAGTTAAGTCGAGCACAGCAATCTGACACAGACATTATTACAAAACTCATCCTACATCCTTCAACTAATCCCAAAGATGATCCTTATCCACGGAGAAGGTTTCCATACTGATAAATATCCAAACTAAGGGCCTAATTAAACAACCGTGAACAAAGGTGAAATAGAGGAGAACAGCAACGTGCAGCCGCTGAGATGCAGTTAAAAAATAAATCCTTAAAAGCCTTAAAAACAAAATCAATGGATCTAACCAACTGAAATAAGACAAATTAAGAGTCTTATTTGTGGTGGCTTAAGACACAATATTTACAGACTTTTACATTCTCTGCAGAAAATGCATGATTGAGCATTGCAAATAAAGATTATTGGAATGCATTTTACAAAAAAAAGAAAATAAAAAAATCTCTACTTCAAAATGTCACAAGTGTTATTTGCCATTTCTTTGTAATTGTTTGCAACATTTACTAGCAATTTCTGAGTGAAATTGTTTCTATAACATTTTTTTTTTTTCAGTCTAGAGTCATTACCAGGACATTACTAAGTATTTGCTTACTAAACAAAGTCTAAAGAGCTCAACTTCAAATCTCTGATTTACATTATTTCACTTAGCAGGTGGAAGCGAGGTTCGCAAAAGATCCTGTGTGTCTTAAACTTTGCAAATAACCTTAAAGCAGAGCGTCAGTTCCCCAAAATGAGGTAAAAGTGTAAAAAAAGCAAGTGGCCACCCCTTTTTCTCTTTTCATCTGCAGATGAAAGAAGGATTCTGGGATAACCGCAGTTACTTAAAACGGCCTTTCAAACGCAGCACTTTGAAGAAGAGGGTGAATTAAGAAGATGAATAACAGCGCCGTGCAGCGATTTCCACTGTTTATTTAAACACATGTAAGAAGATGAGATTCTCCTGGAAATGTTAAATTTATGGATCAAGACGATCTGCATAATTAGACTCAGGAACACAGAGAAGACTTAAAGACATTTTAAAGCAACATTCTGCATTATACCAGCTTAATGCTTGCATTAAAATTTGGCCTGTGGCTTTATAATGTATTTAGCGGTGTTTGCTAAAGTAAGTGCTACTCATACTTAGTGATATGGACGTGAATGAAACTTCAAATCAAGACATATTTATAGGGCCAGAATATCATAAGACTTGTGGGTGGGCTCTTTTGACTTTAGCCAATAAACAACCTTTAAGAAAACAGTAGCATCATGCAGGCAAGTTTTGCACGGTCAAACACCATTTTCTTCAGAAATTGATGACATTCCCCTCGAATCAATCTCAAATCCATGAATATTTTCACAGAGATCTCCATAATGCCTTCTGGGATTGCTTTATCCATTTCGGAAACGTTCAATGCTATTTTAATTTGGCAAAATCAAGGTATCTTGCACAGATATTAAAATTCTGATATAAACAACAATATGCATTTTCATATTACCTTAATAATAAAAAAACAAAGATAAGAAATCCAAAGTATGTAAGGCAGTACAACTAGATCTATTTTATTGAATCCAAAAGGTTTTAATTATATTTTGCTACATATAGAAGATATTTTAAAGATTTTGAAGTGTCAAAAGGTCATTTGGTTTAACCGTCCAAAGGCCAATACAGCCATTTCATTTGTGATTAAAATATCTTAAAATGTTATAAATGTATATATTTTTTATTCTGGCATGATTTTATAACATCATATATCAACATAGTGCAAAATGGTATTAAGATTATGTGTAGAAGTCGTTGCTTTGTTATGAGAAAGACTGTCTGGAAAAATGAATTTCATTGATGTCATTCGGAGTAACCAATATAAAGGGACCATTTTGGATCAAGTCATGTGGTCAATATCATGTGACAGGATGTGACATCATTCAGACACCTGCAGAGGACCACATGGTCATGAAGCAAAGTAACTAACTCTCTCTTAACTATTTGAAAAATTCAAGTTTTCACTTGCTCATAGGCATGTCCCGAAACATCAGGTCATTCGGTACAACCGCTATAAAACATGGAAAATGTTGTAATATTTTAAAAACTTGTACTAAATATAAAATGTTTGATTGTCATTTTGTAAGCTAGATAGATATCAGCCTGTTAGCATTGTTTGAAAATATTGTCATTCATTCGGTATAACCAAAAGAGTCATTTGGTTAAACCGAAATTTTGGTAAAACCGAATGACTTTTTTGGTGACAAATTTTGTCCATCTTGTAAAAAATGACAAAAGCAGTGTTAACTGATTATAAAAACCACATAATCTCATTGTTAACACTTAATAAAATTCAAAATTAATTATATCTCCATTATGGTTTTTTTTTTGTTTTTTTACACTTTTATAAACCTTATTTGTCAATGACCCTTAAATAAAAATATAAATAAAGCACTAATCAATTGTTTAAATGCTGAAAGTGAATTTAGGCATCACAAACATTACAAAAAAAATGTGTCACACACAATCTAATACACAACTTCTGACACCTGAACTTCCACCTTCAGCTCATATTTTTTTTGCTGTGAAATCTTTACTGATTTTTATAAAGTAAATGTAAGAATAACTTCTATATTGTTAGTAATATGTCAAGATGTACACTTACTGGAATGAAGCAACTTAGAGTTATTTAATTATCCATACATAACATGGATATTTTTGAGGAACGTTTATTTGTTCATCTCTCAATAATCATTGTATTACATTGCATTGCATTATTGCATTATGTTCTGCCCCCCACAATAACAACTACAAAACTAAGCATCTTACTATTACATATTATCAGAAGATATAGAACGACAACAGATATTTATATGATTTTATGTAAGTAGTCTACTTAGATCTCACTGATTTACATTACAAGCAGAATTGCAGAATTCCATCTACTTTTTTGGCCACATCACCACCTGCATCAAACTGCATATTAAAGGGATAGTTCACCCAAAAATGAAAATTTGATGTTTATCTGCTTACCCCCAGCGCATCCAAGATGTAGGTGACATTTTTTCTTCACCAGAACACAAATGATGATTTTTAACTCCAACCGCTGCCGTCTGTCAGTCAAATAATGCTAGTGGATGGGAACTTCTACTATAAGAGTAAATAAAGCTTGCTTAGACAAATCCAAATTAAACCCTGCGGCTCGTGACGACACATTAATGTCCTAAGACACGAAACGATCGGTTTGTGTGAGAAACCGAACAGTATTTATATCATTTTTACCTTTCTCACACAAACCGATCGTTTCGTGTCTTAGGACATCAATGTGTCGTCACGAGCCGCAGGGTTTAAATTGGATTTGTCTAAGCAAGCTTTATTTACTCTTATAGATGAAGTTCCCATCTACTGCCATTATACGACTGACAGACGGCAGCGGTTGGAGTTAAAAATCATCATTTGTGTTCTACTGAAAAACATCAAATTTTCATTTTTGGGTGAACTATCCCTTTAACATAACATACAGTAATCATGTGCGCTAGCCGCATGCCATAAAAAACACTGCCAGCTCACTGGGGTTTGAAAGCAGTGATGAATGCTGTACTCGAGTCATCATGTGCTACTAATATGCACACAAACACAAACATAGATCCTGACTGAACTGCTTTCATGCTATGCTGTCATATCTAGCTCTAAGCAAATACCTTCATAATGAGGTCCTAACAAAGCTGTAGAGATAATGCTGTCCATACTCTTGACATTAGTTCATTAGTGCCCACATATAACGAGCCGATACTGCTGCCGTTCTCTAATGCATCACAGTTAAAAGCGTCACTCGAGCAGGAATACACATTGTTCTCCCTCATGTTTCCCATCACAACACCGACACTTAAAGAGGACCTATTATGCTTGTTCTCATGTTCATCTTTCTTTAGTGTTTCTGTTTGAGCATTAAAAAGGGCTGCAAAGTCCCTCCAGCAGGACTTATCCTCTATATCAGTGTCACTGTTTCTGAACTCCCTGAAACGCCTCCATTGTAGTCTTCAGATTTCTTCTGGGAACGAACACGTCACAATATTCCTCATTTAAATAATTCATAAGCAGAATAAAGGGGCGGGGCCTGGTTGAGTTAGTTAGTAGTGTGTTGAAACTGGCAGTTATGGTAATGGGTGGGACATTTCCCAAACACGCTTGAAGCGCTTGACCAATCACAACACACTGACCCAGCCGACCAATCAGAGCACAGTGTGCTTTTCAGAAGGAGGGGCTTCATAGAGACAGGAAATAAACAGAGCGTTACTGACAGACTGGGAAGAGAGGAGCTGAAACAATGGAGAATATGAGAAAAATAATGAACATTCAAGCATGAAAACCTGTTCTCTAGAGCCCAAAAACAACATCAAGACTTTGAAAAAGGGCCTAATAAATCCCCTTTAATATTCTGTATCTCTTCTCAGGAAGGCGATCTCACTGTAAGGCCTCCTACTGGAAACCTGCCACGCTGCACTGACACGCCAGACGACTCCAGTGGCCCCGGCACTGTCAGGGCGCCTGAATGAGCCTTATTAGGGGCTGTTAGTGCTGAATGTCATGTTTGTACAGCTCGTGTAGGAAGAAAACGAGCTCCACTGAAAGAGAGAGAGAGAGAGAGAGAGATGCTTCTATCAGCGCCTCTCCACAAGCTTTAACAAGGCGTTTCCAAAAGTCATCTGTCTGCTTGGAGTAACGAGATTCCACTCGTGCTGCTGAAGCCACACGCCGCATTTGCAAAGACTGGAAACTGGACTGTTTAAACGTTGCTGACGAAATTCTTCCACTGTATTCTGGCTTAGCAGATCAGTATTTATGAAATGATAATGATAATGTCATGGGTAATTTGAATTAAACGTCTGCCAAATGCATACATGTATATGTAAATCATCTACTCTTGTAAAATCTGTACAATCTAAAATGTAATAGTAACTACATAAATTTATCCACTAACCATTCAGAAACAACCAGTTTCATTCTAAAAGTTGTAACTTCTTCCTGAGTCTCTCCATCAGTGTCGACTCCAGTTTGAACAATGTAAGGCTGAACACTTTCGTCATTTTGGCTGCGTGAGATTCTCCAGCTTTGTTGTTGTTGAGCTGTTAAAGCTCCGCCCTCTTCTGGAAAGGGGGCGGGAGCAGCAGCTCATTTGCATTTAAAGGGACACACACAAAAATGGCGTGTTTTTGCTCACACCCAAATAGGGGCAAATTCGACAAGCTATAATAAATGATCTGTGGGGTATTTTGAGCTGAAACTTCACAGACACATTCTGGAGACACCAGAGACTTATATTACATCTTGTGAAAGGGGCGTAATAAAAGATTCTTCCATTCTTCACACACACAAATACACACTCAATCAGGCTAAAGTAATGGACACAATGATGGATACTGTCTTTAGTCTCAGTAATATTTCGTCCTAATGACCTCCACTGTCTTATTTCATCAGTTTCACTCATGGGTTAAAACACTGCGCTGCAACAGAAGACCAGCAGTAAAGGTGAAGTTCAATTGTCTTGTATTATAAGACAATATCAAGCACTGCAGTCAGAAGGACTCTATCACAAGTGATTGGATCACGTCTTCTGGAGCCGGCGGGCTGATCTTTCACATGTCTCTCTATTGGTCTGTCAGGAATGATTCAATAACCCCCAGTCTGATATCCAATAACAGCCCTCAAAGTGCACGAGTTACCCAGATATACAGATGAAGAGAGTGAGGACAGACACTCGCTGATACACTAGACCAGTGTTTCCCAACCCTGTTCCTGGAGGCACACCAACACCAACACACACATTTTAATCAAAGACACATGATTCAAGTCATCAGCTCATTAGTAGAGACTCCAAGACCTGAAATGGGTGTGTCAGACAAAGGAGACATGCAAAATGTGCAGTGTTGGTGTGCCTCCAGAAACAGGGTTGGGAAACACTGCACTAGACACTCTATGACAGAGAAACACAAACACACTCAGCTCTCCCACTGTCTGTCTGCCTATCATCCATCCATCCATCCATATAATAAACCCTGTTCTTTTGAGTCTCAATTCAATGCTGAACAGTGCACAACCCAAAGTTTTTTTTGGGTCTGTAAAATGAATCTTCGTCTTCCTGATGCATGCTGGGTGCATAGATTAGCAAACACACGGCGAAGTGCTCAATAACAGGTGTCACCACTCCACGGTAATTACATCAGCGTCAGTCACTCTCAGCAATCACGCACGCACGTAACGCAGCCTCGTCCAAATGTCACTCATGTGTGATGACAGCGAAATGACAAACACCAGCTTTGATCTGAGACTGCCGAATCACGCAGAGAATCGATATGTGTGTAAAATCACATGCGTTTGTGTGTTTTCAGAGGACCTGATCTCCTCGTGGAGATGAAAGCTCACCGACATGTGAAGAGATGGAAAGCATGAATCTCGATCTTTTTAAGCCATTTGACAATATTCAATATCTCAATATTTATGCATTTGCTCTGAAATGGCTCTAAAGAGTGAGTCTTCTTCACATACGTCATCATTTCAACCAAACGGCCACCGTAGCAAAGTAGATTCAGTTACACTTTACAATCATTAATTAACAATGAAGAATACTTTCATAGTATTTAGAAACACTTTAGTTTAGGGTTCAATTCTCACTATTAACTAGTTGCTTATTAGCGTGCATATTACTAGGCTGTTTATTAGCACTTATAAAACAGATATTAATACCTTATTCTGCATGACCTTATTCATCTCTTAATCCTAACCAATACCTAAACTCAACAACTACATTACTAACTATTAATAAGCAGTAATTAGTGGTTTATTGAGGCAAAAGGCAAAAAATTGCAGTTAATAGTGAGAATTGGACCCTAAACTAAAGTGTGATCACATTTAATAATCTAGGTTAATGTTAATTTCTGCATACATTTTAAAACATTAAGTGGTCTGAATTAAGATTAAAGTGATATGACCCAACATAAATGAACAACTGAATATTTATAACTTAACATTAATAAATGCCACACTCTAAAAAATGCTGAGTTAAAAAATAACCCAAGTTGGGTTTAAAATGGACAAACCCATTGATTGGGTTGTTTTAACCCAGCAGTTGGGTTAAATGTTTGACCCAATCTGTTGGGTAATTTTATTTAACTCAACTATTGTTTAAAAATTACTATATTGCTTGAAATGAACCCAAAGTATGTTGGAAATTAACATTTCTTAATATGTTTAATAAGTGAACATTTACTAATAAGTTTAATAAATAATAATTAGATAATAAACATTTATTGAATTGCTTATTAATAAATGTTCATCTTTTGATTATTACTGTTGCCTCTATTAATTATGTGTCTGATTTATAATTTCCAACCTATTTTATGTTCATTTTAAGTCAGACATATAGTCATTTTTAAAAAATAGTTGGGTTAAATAAAACTGTCCAGCAGGTTGGGCAAACATTTAAACCAACCACTGGTTCAAAACAACCCAATCGCTGGGTTTGTCCATTTTAAACCCAACTTGAGTTGGTTTTAAACCAGAATTTTTTTGAGCGTATAAAAATTGCTGTTCACTGTTAGTGCAAAATATTTTTAATATAATAAATACTGTTGCTGAATTTTGCTTTTTGGTATAAAAACATTTTTTAATCAAATGAACATCATAATCATTTTCATTAATTTGCACCAATATGAGAGTATATATAATAATAAAAACGTTTATTACATCAAAAATGAACATGAACATTTTTAAATATTTTTTGTTGCTGAAGTTACATAGCCTAATGTTCTCATAAATACACATCACACCATCACTCACTGAACATAAACTGGGACAAAAAAGATGCAAGATCCTGTAATGCAGCCTTGCTGTAGCGCTGTCCTTTCTTTTCACCATTTCTAAAAAGGGGTCAAGTGACATTTCTCTGCCAGTTAAAGAGAGAAAAGTGTCTAGAAATGAAGCGTGTAACATTTGACAGCATCACATTCATTAAGCTCAGATTCACATGAACATCATTACGAGGGAAACTGCTAATCTGCTGCCCATGACATGAGATTCAAGACTAGTTCAAGCTGCCCAGACAAACGCCAATGAACTGAGCATTTAAATGTAGCATTTGTGAGGTCATGGAATGTTTGAACATTCCGTTTGGATTTTACAACAAATCATCTTGACTTAATCAAAAACTGTTGCTGTGGCAATGAGGTAAGCACCTGTTCCAACTCCATAGAAACCAAAGTGTGCGGGGGAGCAACCTGCGTGGTGGAACAGGGGAAATATTACCAAACGTTAGCTACCTACACCAGTTGCTGCGGTTAGTAGGAAAAATGGCTGATTATTGGACAGAAGGAAAAGAGCCTATAGGGAAGAAAAGACAGAGCTTTATACTTATGGTATTGTGTTCACAAATCAAACCTCAAGAGGAAATAGTCACAAGAAAGTTACCTAAATTGTTCTATATGGAAATAAAATGTGTCATTTTATTTGTGTAATGTAATGATCTTTATTAAAATAAATGATATGACATTTGTCTGACTCAAAGCTGGCTACTTAAACAAGTCATTTAATGACACTCAATGCTGGCAACATCGCCGTGTGCAGACTGCAGAATTAACAACAAAAACCCTGTCATTCAAAGTGTAAATGTAAAGCAAAGGTCCTCTAATCCCACATGAAAACATGAAGATCTCACTCAGGGCTTTTATGTCTAAATTATGAGAGTTTGAGTAGGTTAATCATGTTAATCATCGTGTACCGCATATTCACAGCCTTCATAATTGTTATTAATGATCAAGTCTTTTATAGATCAAGCATGACACTGTGTGTGTGCAATGCATCTTTATGTGTCACAATGTGACTTTGAGGTGAATCTTTAGGAACAATTAAAAAAAAATTGGTGTAGGATTTACTTTGAAACTATTTTCACTCAGGAATGGCAAGAAACATATTGAACTAAATGTGAAATTTTGAAGTAGAAAGACAATATTTGCTAAGTCCCAATTAACTGCATTTGTTCAGTTACTCACCAATGCTAGTAACTCTATAAGGATTTGCAACATAATATATGGATTAAATCAAACTGAAAGAATAATAGTGTGTCTCTGACTAATGCAAAAGATGTGAATGATTCAAATCAAAGCAAAGACCTATCAAAGAAGATCTTCTACCTCAGTGAACAAAAATATCATTTTTTTATTCATCACGTTTATTCAGAACTCTATTCTTCATATTAAGCCACAAAAACTAATATATTGGGAACAAAATCAAAATTTGTGGTTGGTAAATTTTCATCAGGCCTTTAGTAGGTGTGGAAAAAGTTTCATTTTGGACCATCGATACATCAAAATATCTACCATTAGTGGTGTGACAAGACGGGTAGCTTACGAGGTACCTCCTCAATGACAAAATACATGAAAAGCATGATACAGAGCTGAGAGATGGTTACAACTACACAGCCCAGCCTAAGATAGCTTTCATATGGGAAGATATTTGTATGCATCAGGGAGCCGCTTTCAAAATGCATGGTATTGAAATCGCGTTTGAATGCGTGCTCGCATTTTACTTTTGCTTTCGTGAATGTGCGTATTCTGTGAATAAGGACAAAGACTATAGGGATTTGATATGGAGCGGCGGAGTACATTCTACAAGATAAGACATTTGTCAGACACTTTTAGGCTCTGTTGTGCACCGAATCCTCCGCCATGGTCTTGTCAGTCATCTCGTCACGTGATCGGTGAACTCTGATTCCTGCTGCACTACGCACGACTCTGCAGCTTCTGTTGGATGGGATTGAAGCGACAGTTATCCAACTAAATTAAATAGTTTGTATTTTTATAAAAAGCAAAAGACAGTGGAGGCGTAACATATGTAGCGGTGGCATATTCTATCCTAATTTCACCCTCACACTCCCATCATGTCAATTTCGCAAGACAGCTTTTCACCTCCAAGACAAATCTCGTCAGGTCTTTATTCTGACAGCCGTTTGAGAGTTCAGTATGGCATGATCGGTCTGTTCACGAGACATACAGATGGCAGTTTCTCTTACCCACTGATCCTAGAACAGCGACTGTACATGAAACAAAGCTCGGCATTTTCGTTTGCAGAATCAGCAGGTTGTAGAGCAATGCATTTGATGCCACAGACAGCCCATCACATGATGACATGTGAAATTGCATTATTAATTTATGCAACATTAGCATACGACAAACCCCAAGCATCACCCTGGGCCTCTAATATCCAATCTGCAGAGGAAACACCTTCAGAATTCCTCCACAAACATCAAAAGAGCGAACGGGTCATCTATAATCACCTGCTTTCGCTCTGAGCGTCCAGAACAAGGCATGGAAGATCTATCGCAAGACGTCAGTGAATCAAAAATGCCAGGCAAATGTCAGCGGAGCTCATAGAAGGTCTTTTCCTTGACCTTCACTCTACACTAATATGTGCACACCGCTTTAACATCACACGTAGACACAAACTCATGTACATGAACTTATGCAGACATGCACACATCTGCACAAAGAAATGTCACTCCAGTGATGTCAACGAATCATTCAGTTGCCGTTTAAAGGTGCCCTAGAATTAAAAATTGAATTTACCTCGGCATAGTTGAATAACAAGAGTTCAGTACATGGAAATGACATACAGTGAGTCTCAAACTCCATTGTTTCCTCCTTCTTATATAAATCTCATTTGTTTAAAAGACCTCCGAAGAACAGGCGAATCTCAACATAACACCGACTGTTACATAACAGTCGGGATCATTAATATGTGCGCCCCCAATATTTGCATATGCCAGCTCATGTTCAAGGCATTAGACAAGGGCAGCCAGTATTAACATCTGGATCTGTGCACAGCTGAATCATCAGACTAGGTAAGCAAGCAAGAACAATAGCGAAAAATGGCAGATGGAGCAATAATAACTGACATGATCCATGATATCATGATATTTTTAGTGATATTTGTAAATTGTCTTTCTAAATGTTTCGTTAGCTTGTTGCTAATGTACTGTTAAAGGGCACCTATTATGCCCCTTTTTACAAGATGTAATATTGGTCTTGGGTGTCCCCAGAATGTATTTGTGAAGTTTCAGCACAAAATACCCCACAGTTAATTTATTATAACCATTTGAAAATGTCATTTTTGGGGCCTGTTTTAAAAAGAGCTGTTTTGGTGTATACCACCTTAAATATAAATGAGCTGCATATCCCTGCCCTGCCTTTGGATGAGGGCGTAACTTGCATACCTATGGCAATAAACAGTCGGTAGAAGCAGAATGGCTGAGAGTGAGAGACCCGCTGTTTTGTATGGCATTCAGCCGTACATGTTTGAACCGGAATCAGACCCAGATGATGAAGAGACTCCGGCAGAAGAAACACAATTGAGAATGGAGCAGGACGTCTCTGAATGGTTATTTGATACATTTATGTACTTATAGAGTTTTAATCGCGTCCCCTTTGCAATTATGGATGTGCAACACACACACACACACACACACACACACACACACACTGTGATAACGTTCGCGCAATTTTTTGAAACTACAAACACAAATACTGTGATAACGTTTGCTAAGTACAAACGAAATTATATTTATGCGAGGGAACGGTTGCGTCATGTTGACATTACTTGTCGTACAGGTGCTTATGTGGCAAATGTGAGAAGATGGCTACAGAACCAGAAAATATATGCTGCAGGGAGATAGAACAGGTATTAATTTATTTACATTTGTAATTGTTGCAAAAAATAATACGTGACATAAAACTGTCTGACGCTATTTGTTGTATCAAAGGTTACAAGACGGATGAAACAACTTCAAGTCACTCCATCATATATGGTAGACCATCCCGGAAAACATACACAGTTTTTAATACAATATCTTTAAAAATATATATATATACGTGTGGATACACACTATACAAACAAGGTTTAAATTATATACACAGACATTCTACGACAACAACAACAACTTTAGACGCATTTGTTATTGAATTGGCTGACATCGACTGAAATGACTATTTGCTCAAAAAACATTAAATACACTTACTTCTTCTGGAGGTGACGTTGGATCGCGAACAGTAGGCAACGATCCACACTTGAGGATTAACTTTGAAGCAAGACCTGCTTTGAATTGACCCTCGTTCTCAAAACAGTCGGTCAAAAAATGATTCGCGCAAACATAAACGTATTTTGGAATTTTGAGTGGCGCCTTTCCTTCGTAAATAAAATCCATCCACTGCGTTTTCAGTGGCTCTGATTTCAGAAGTAAGTGAAAACTACTATGTTCATTATTACATCCCACAACAGAACACTTATGTTTCTTAGGAGACATTACCGGCTGTCGTTGAAACAATGGAGGATGGTTGACCGATCACCGAGGGCGGGGTCTATGCCAAAACCAGATTGTCAATCAAACCACGTGGGTGGGGCTTAGCGCAATTCTACGTCACAGTGAGAGCAATCTTAGAACAGGGCGTTCTGAGACAGTGCTTATGAATTATTGAGATTGTAAAAAAACCACTGGGTGGATTTTTCTCATTCTAGGATGGTTTTGCTCACACACTGCCAACACACATTTATGGTCAAACACCATGTAAAAGTGAATTTTGCATAATAGGTGCCCTTTAAATGTGGTTAAAGTTACCATCGTTTCTTACTATGTTTCTTACGGAGACAAGACTGTCGTTATTTTCATTTTTAAACACTTGCAGTCTGTATAATTCATAAACACAACTTCATTCTTTATAAATCTCTCCAACAGTGTGTAATGTTAGCTTTAGCCACGGAGCACTATCAAACTCATTCAGAATCAAATGTAAACATCCAAATAAATACCATACTTACGCGATTAGACATGCTGCATGACGAACACTTTGTAAAGATCCATTTTGAGGGTTATATTAGCTGTGTGAACTTTGTTTATGCTGTTTAAGGCAAGCGAGAGCTCAGGGGCGGGGAGCGCGAGAATTTAAAGGGGCCGCGCACTGAATCGGCGCATATTTAATGATGCCCCAAAATAGGCAGTTAAAAAAAAAAAAATAAATCTATAATTTTGAGCTGAAACTTCACAGACACATTCAGGGGACACCTTATACTTATATTACATCTTTTGAAAACGTGTTCTTCGGCACCTTTAAAGTGGTCATGGACGGCATTTTATATTTATAATCTTCTCTGAGGTCCACTTATAATGTTATCAAGATTTGTACATCAAAAAAACATCCTAATTTAGAATAAGCTATTTTTTCCCTCTCTTTTGAACACTCAGTTTTGATAGGCCTGCCACATTTAAGACACGCCCATTGCTATGATTGGGTAACAGTTTTGCATATTAAAATAGTTTTCAATGTATCCGCCATTACAACTTGCAGTGTGGAAAAATATGTCTTACACAGCTGGAACATTTGCCAATAATGTGAAACATTTATGCTTATTACATATAAGTCTTGGTAAAGTTACAACAGTTATAATTGACAAAGAATGACTTACGGTGCTTCAGAATTATGAATGAATGCACCATTGTTTGTCACATTGTCATTCCTATACACTATTCATAGTTCATCCTTTACGGTAAACTGAAAAACGTATGCATTGTCATTTGCAGTGTTGTGTTCTAAATCAAGTGAAACGTGTTGTAATGTCTTACTGATGACAAAACAGAAGATGTCGCTCACTGAAGCTTTAATTCAGGATTACAGCGAATGGCTTAGATCAGAACAATAACAAAAGCAGCATTCTCTACATGCTTTCTTCCATATACGATAATCCACATAAATGCCGAAGCAAAGGAAAGAACATCAAATCACAGCTATCGCAAATTCAAAACGTCTTGTAATCCTCAGAGGCGTCTCTATTGTTTTGTTGGAATAATCCTGTGTTTGAGTCTCTCTCGTGAACTCTCATGTGTGCATCGGTGGGCGGGGCTAAAGAGGCAATGATGTAGAAGTAGTCATTTTCTGAGCTTGGCCATTTCAATAAAAGCTGTAGAAAAGCCAAAGAGAACGTTTTGAGTTCTGAAACTTACAGGATATTTTTATAGTACAATGACCTCTTATAAAATATCAAGGAAAATTTGATTTCTCAATTCATGACCGCTTATTTTAAACCTTTTTTCAACATCCCCCTTTTTTTTTTGGAGGATGCTGTAAAGTGATTTTTTTAGATATCTTTGATTGCTGTGGCTTTTTGCATTAAGGCTTGAATTTTAAAAGGAAAAGTCCATTCAGAAATAAAAGGTCTGTCATCATGCTGCTCCAAAACCATGTGATTTTCTTCTGCGGAACATAAAAGAAGTCTTGTCCTCGCCGCTGTTTTCCATGCAATTACAATGAATGGGGAGTGAAGCATTAAAGCTTCAAAAAGGACCTAAAAGCACCATAAAAATCATATATGATTATATGAAAATAATCATAAAAAATGGTCCATTTGACTTGTGCGCTAAATTCTGAAGCCATACTGTAGGTTTGTGAGGATCAAGATGAAATGTACTGTAAGCTGTTACTCGCTATCATTCAGAGTCAGATCAGTGTTGTTATTGTTAACTAAATCTAAAACTATTGAAAAACATTTCTATTTATTGAAATAAAATTAAACTTTAATTTATTTGCCAAGGCAACATTTCTAAGTTTTAGTAAACCTGAAAAAAACTAAACAAAAACTCAAATAAAAATAATAAACACTAAATAGAAAAATAAATGACAGAAACACAACAAATTTACTAAAACTAAATTTAAAATAAAAAAAATGGAAAATATAAAAACATTCAGATTCTGAATAAATATTTTAATACTATATTAATGATACTAATATAACAATTGTGATTTGTACTTTTATTTTATATTATTTGATATTTTTATATTATTTTATTCAATTTTATTTTGTTTTATTTTATTATTTAATTTAATTTAATTTAATTTAATTTAATTTAATTTAATTTAATTTAATTTAATTTAATTTAATTTTCATCTCAGCCACAGCATCATGGTAAGAACCAAGTAAATAACAAAGAACAAAATATGTGCAATTATGTACAATCAAGTAAAAAAAACTATAAAGAAATGTACAAATAATACAAGACAAAAATTATAAAATATATTCAGGTGGTACTTTTTTTGAATGAAAATGTTTCTTTGCTTTTTTACATTAAAAATGGTGCAGTAAAATATGTTTAATCACAGTGGTTGTGAACTGAATCAACTGATTCATTTAAAAGATTTAATAAAAAAAAAAAAGATTCATTTACAAATTGCACAGTCACTCATGAATTATTTTTTTTAATTACTTCAGAAGACTCGAAATATAGTGCACAAGTTGTAAGGACTACTTTTATGAAAGTTTAATGGCGTTTTAACACCTTTAAAAATTTTGAAAGCCTCGGTCAGTTGCATGGAGATCAAATTCTTCAAAATATCTACAAAACTTACAATGCACTAGCACAGCGAGTATCTGACGTTTCTGCTCAGACTCACATCAGCAGCTCTAACAGCACGAATCAAACTCCTCATATCTCTCTCCTGATGTCTCCGCAGCAGAAAACACACGCAGGCAGCTCGCTCCCGTCCTCTGTCGTGTGACCTAGAGGGGTTTCCCTGCCGTTTATAATCTTAATTTAATTTTCCCAAGGCCTGCTCCAAACAGAATCATTACAGACATCTTTGGAGACAAATATTCACATGACCTGAGCCAGCAGCACCATGTAACGTGCATATGTGAACTCGCCATGAAAATCAATAAAATATAAGCCAGAACTGACAGCAAATAAAACAAATAACAAGTTACCCAGAGCAGAGCGTTGTGCACAAAATGGTCTAAATAAAAGACAATCAATCTGTGACTTCAACCTACAGCACAAAGCCCACATCTAGAGCTCCATCCAGAATGTTCCATTACTGTTAACCATCGCCACTGCTGTTTAATGGAGTCATTACGCTCAAATGATGACAGACAGGTGTGTTAGAATGGCTGAGGGCAAAACGGCCACAAACACACAGTTAAGAGAAGTGAAATGCATCATATGCATGTGGCTCTGAACAAACAACATCTGTGGAAATTTCTGAATCTCAATAAATACTGTACACATGTCAGTAAATACTCATTTTTTGTGTACTCAAACATGTTTGAAGGAGCACTGTGTGATGCTCACAACGATTTAGAATTAAGCAAAATCATGACTATTTGTGATGGACGCTTTCGAAACATTCTTCGAAACCTTTGCGAATCATTTATTTTGAACCAATGATTCAGAGCGCATATCAAACGGCCAAAGTCACATGATTTCAGTAAAAAAGTTTTCGTTAAGTCATAACTTTTACAAAACATTTTGAAATTTCAATGGTTCGCAGCTAGCGGGCGACGATCTCTGTGAACCCATGAACCACATTATGTTTTTTTTTAAAAAGTTTAATAAATTTGAAGACATTTTTAATGACACATTTGTATAATAAAAAGGAAGCGTTTAGTTAAAAGCTTGAAGACCTTCGTTCATCTTTGGAACACAAATTAAGATATTTTTGATAAAATCCGATGGCTCAGAGAGGCCTGCATTGCCAACAAGATATTTAAACACTTTCAAATGCCCAGAAAGCTACTAAAGACATTTAAATCAGTTCATGTGACTACAGTGGTTCAACTTTAATGTTACGAAGTGACGAGAATACTTTTTGTGCGCCAAAAAAACCCCAAAATAACGAGTTTATTCAGCAATATCTAGTGATGGGCGATTTCAAAACACTGCTTCATGAAGCTTCGAAGCTTTACGAATCTTTTGTTTCGAATCACTGGTTCGGAGCGCGTGTGAAACTGCCAAAGTCACGTGATTTCAGTAAACGAGGCTTCGTTACATCATAAGTGTTTCGAAATGTTGTGAAATAGGCTTGTTCGAGATGCATCGGCGCTGCGCAGACCGATCGGCAGATGACATCAAAGTACCGCGAGAATGATTCAGAAGCATAAGGAGTCGTCTGCTCTACAATAACTCTCGTGATACTTTAATGTCATATGCCGATCGGTCTGCGTAGTGCCGATGCATCTCAAACAAGCCTAATTTCAATGGTTCATATGACTTTAGCAGTTTGATACATGCTCTGAACCACTGATTCGAAACAAAAGCTTCGTAAAGCTTCGATCTAAGCGTCATGAAGCAGTGTTTTGAAATTGTCCATCACTAGATATTGCTGAATAAATATATGCTGTTTTATTGGCACACAAAAAGTATTCTTGTCAATTCCACTGTAGTCACATGAACTGATTTAAATATGTCTTTAGTACTTTTATGGTATTGAAAGTGTTAATGATCTTGCTATCAATGCAGGCCTCACTGACCATCAGATTTTATCAAAAATATCTTAATTTGTGTTCCGAAGATGAATGAAGGTCTTACGGGTGTGGAACGGCATGACAACACAGACAATAATACAGACTAGTGATCGACTGATATTGATTTTTTATAACCGATACCGATACCGATTATTTGCATGTTTATGTACCTGATAACCGATATGCAGAACCGATATTTATTTACTGTTATACTTCTGTTTTTTACAATTATTACAACACAAATGAGCTGAACAAACCATTTTATTTATAACAATCACTCCCTCCTTGCATACAAAAAATAATAATAATGGTTATGTAGTAAATCAAATGATTATATAATCTAGGGTGTTTAAACGAGATAATCTTGTCAAAAATGTCATGCAGTGGCCGTGCTTGAGGCTTCCTGATCATCAACCCATTCAGGTGCTGAGCAATATGAACGAACTTTTTTTTCCCGAGACTATATAATGTTAAACAGCACTTGGCAGTTGGCATTTTATGATCTAAATTTAATCTAACGTTAAATCATGAAATGCCAACTGACAAAGTGCTGTTTGACTATAACTTAATCAACCGCGATCGCGCATGAAGATAATAAATAATTAATTTCCACAAAGCGGTAGGCTATATTTATATGTGTATTAGCGAAATAATTGTTATGTAGTAAATGATAATATAATCTAGGGTGTTTAAACAAGATAATCTTGTCAAAAGTTTCATTCAGTGGCCGTGCTTAAGCCTCCTGATCATCCGTCAGTTGCTAAGCAATATGAACGAACTTTTTCTTCTAGACTAATGGTGAGCAAATACAACAGATAGAGAATTAAATTCAGCGCTTTTATTTTCAACATGCACTCATTCATGTCTGTTTTATTTAATTCATGTAAAGTTGCGTCTTTATTGGGGCAGGACATGACGAATTACACTACGTGACTCAATGAGTTCGTCTCAATTGTTTAGAAACAAGCTGCATAAATTAACTATATCCGGAATTTATGTCTCAGATCTCATTTGTGCATGTCTGTTATGTTAAATAAAGTTGATTAATTAAAGCAAACCAAGTAGAACGTTACCTGTGCACTGAGTTGTTGTTGACTGATCTCCTCAGACGCCCGGGCTGCAATGGCGGAAATCTCAAAACGGCCACAAGATGGCGCCGTAAATCGGCGAATCCGATATTACAAAACCGATACCCGATTATGGAAAAATGCTTAAATATCGGGAAAAATATCGGTAAACAGATACATCGGTCGATCACTAATACAGATACTTTGTATTTATTGGTATTAGATGATTTGTTATTTGCATTAAATAGATTATACTTTCAATAAAACACTTGCAAATGATTTGTAAAAGGTGTTTTTATCAGGGATGTCCCAAGCCGAACTCAGGGATCGGTATTGGGGCAGATTAAGTTTTAACTGATTTTAACTGCTCGGAACTGGCTATCCTCTGTGTTTCTGTGTTAAGCATATTTGATGCATATTTTTGTAACAATTAATTTGAAAGTAATTTGTTTACTGTTTATTTTTATCTGCTGTCAGAGATGACACTGTCATGACACATTGCTATGGGTTGCTTCTTGCTTCGTAATTGACTGAAAGACTGGCATTAATCTTATTATATCTTATTTGTTACACTGCAATTACTCCATAGTGATAGATGCCCCTTTTTTACATTTGAACCCCTGAGAAACTCTCTGCACATCCCTGTATACACTGGATTGATTGTAATAACTTTAATGCACTTGAAGTGAAGTAGATAGAGTAATGTATCAGGACTCAACAATATTCAATGACTCAGATCGGATCGGATCGGGGACACAAAAAACTTGATCAGGACATCCCAAGTTTTTAAGTTTGGGCCGAGTTTTTGTTACATTTACACAGTTTTGATCAGCAGGCATCACCAGCGTGTGGAGTTTCGAGTGCTTCAAAACAGTGAATCATTTTGCGAAGCAACTGGTTCAGTTGATTCAAAGTTTCGAAAACCTTAATGAACACTAATGATTATAGCAATTATTTTATTTTGTTTTACCTAGTTTAACTAGCATCTCTGATTTAAAATTAACCAGTGCAAAAAATAGCATAATAGATGTTTAATTAACTTCAATGAATCAGTTTGAACTGTCCATTTCAATTATTGATTTAAAACTCTGTATTGTTTTGCATCATCACATTAGGTCTGAAAAGGTTATTAAAAATTGAGATTGAGTAGATGTATTTTTGTTTATTTCCTAAAACTCTAAAGCTACGCTGCTCAAAACAAACACTCACATCTCACTGCAAATTATTTTAGAAGTCCATACTTATTTTACTGAACCTATGGGAGACATTAGGAAACTAATGAAGACTTTTATGATTCCAAACAAGATTACTAAGAGTAAACAGCTCACATTCTGCAGCAAACTACATCTCCATACAGATTCAGATGCATTACAGACTCATTCATTATGCGCTTGAGAACTTCTCAACTCCCAAATAAACTGTATCTGTTCAGTATTCAGTGTGCCTCCTTTGGAAAACAGATTTAGGTTGCATCCTAAATACACTTCTGTGGAGTTTATTTCATGAGAGATCATCAATTTATTCATTAGCTGTCTGAACACTCAAAGTTCCTTTCCATTCTCTTACTGACTGACAACATTAAACAAAATAACTAATTAGCAATTCACATTGGACATGTTAAAATGAAATTAAAGCACCATCTTGAGACGGATGTGTGAGGGTCTCATACTGAAGATGGCAATCAATAAAGTCAATAATAACAGTTCATCCGACAGACAGGTGTAACCAGCAGGTGTCAGTCAGTCATAATAGGCTTCAGCTATTGTCTTAAACTAGTACACAGCTCATTTAACTTCACATGTTATAAAACACAGCATCTGTTTCATATAATAACCTTTAGAAGAGCTATTTGCGGGTTCAAACCAGGTGTATTTCAACCCTTAAACCTTTAAACTCCTCCCTCCAACCGTGACTGATAAAATGCCCAGTTGATTTTCATGATCCAATCAATTCCAAATAAATAAAACAGTCCCACCCCACAAGTCCGTATGCATCGCAATTCTCTCTCGAATCGATTCTGAGTGTAGTTTTTAACAGCAGATGGCACTATATGCTTTAGAAACAGCCGTACTTGAACTCGATACACACACCAATCTTCTGTGATATAATCATTCATAAAGTTCGAAAAGGTTGAAGCGAATTACAAGGGTGTTTGCAGTGGGCTGTTTACATTAATCTCACGCTATAAAAGCATTCTGAGGTGCAAGTACATAGCTGAATGCACAAGCGCTCTTCTTCATGAGCATTTGAGCGTGTGGTTAAAAACCAGCCTAGAGCGCCATCTGCTGTTAAAAACCAAGCTCAGAATCGATTCAAGAGAGAATCGCGATGCATTCGGAAAATCTTAGAATCGATCCATGAATTGATTTATTATCCCATAGATAGATAGTGCTGTCAAATCGATTAATCGCAATTAATTGCATCTAACATAAAAGTTTGTAAATATATACAGGTCTATGGTGGTGTGTGGGTGTGTGTGTGTGTGTGTGTGTGTGTGTTTGCATGTATGTGTATACACATAAACATATAATATACAAACTTAGATTTGACAGCACAGACAGACAGACAGACAGACAGATAGATAGATAGATAGATAGATAGATAGATAGATATGTGTATGTATATATATATATATATACACACAGTACTCAGCGTAAATGAGTACACCCCCTTTGAAAAGTAACATTATAAACAATATCTCAATGAACACAAAAACAATTTCCAAAATGTTGACAAGGCTAAGTTTTATATAACATTTGTCTAACTTACAACATGAAAGTAAGGTTAATAATATAACTGAGATTACACATTTTTCAGTTTTACTCAAATTAGGGTGATGCAAAAGTGAGTACACCCCACTGAAAGTCTCTGGAGCAAAGCTACATTTTAGACTACAAATGTCTAATTTAACAAGAATTCAAGCGCAGGTGAGTCTAATTATTCATTACACAGGTGTCCAGCAGACAGATGACTATAAAAGGGAGTTAAAACCCCATTTCTTACTGTCAGCAATGGCACCACATGGAAGAGAAATGTCACAAGACCTGAGAAAGAAAATAATTTCTTTACACCCTAAAGGTGAAGATCAGCAAAGCTTTACTTATCAGTCAGAATACTGTAGCAAAAGTGGTACAAAAATGTAAAAAAGATGGAACTGCAACCATCTCACAGAGACGTCCAGGTCGTCCACGGAAATTAAAGGTGCCCTAGAATTAAAAATTGAATTTATATTGCCATAGTTAAATAACAAGAGTTCATTACATGGAAATGACATACATTGAGTCTCAAACTCCATTGTTTCCTCCTTTTTATGTAAATCTCATTTGTTTAAAAGACCTCCGAAGAACAGGCGAATCTCAACATAACACCGACTGTAACATAACAGTCGGGATCATTAATATGTACGCCCCCAATATTTGCATATGCCAGCTCATGTTCAAGGCATTAGACAAGGGCAGCCAGTATTAACGTCTGGATCTGTGCACAGCTGAATCATCAGACTAGGTAAGCAAGCAAGAACAATAGCGAAAAATGGCAGATGGAGCAATAATAACTGACATGATCCATGATAACATGATATTTTTAGTGATATTTGTAAATTGTCTTTATAAATGTTTCGTTAGCATGTTGCTAATGTACTGTTAAATGTGGTTAAAGTTACCATAGTTTCTTACTGTATTCATGGAGACAAGAGCCGTCACTATTTTCATTTTTAAACACTTGCAGTCTGTATAATTCATAAACACAACTTCATTCTTTATAAATCTCTCCAACAGTGTAGCATTAGCCGTTAGCCACGGAGCACAGCCTCAAACTCATTCAGAATCAAATGTAAACAATATAACAGTATACAATACTCACATAATCCGACGCATGCATGCCGAACACTTTGTAAAGATCCATTTTGAGGGTTATATTAGCTGTGTAAACTTTGTTTATGCTGTTTAAGGCAAGCGCAAGCTCCTTGTGCGGGGAGCGTGAGCATTTAAAGGGGCCGCAACATGAATCGGCGCATTTCTAATTATGCCCCAAAATAGGCAGTTAAAAAAATTAATAAAAAAAACCTCTATGGGGTATTTTGAGCTGACTTCACAGACACATTCAGGGGACACCTTAGACTTATATTACATCTTGTAAAAAAACGTTCGATGGCAACTTTAATACCTCGACAGGAGCGTCTTCTGATGAGAAGGGTTGAAGAAAATCGGCATGCAAGTTCACTGCAATTATCTAAAGAAGTAGAAAGCCAAACTTGGGTGACTATTTCCTGTGACACAATACAGCGTACACTGCAGAGGAATGGCATGCATGGGTGCCGTCCACGAAAGAAGCCTCTCCTAAAGCCCAGGCACAAAGCAGCCCGTCTAGAGTTGGCCAGGGCCCATGCTGACAAAGATGAAGACTACTGGGACTCTATACTCTGGAGTAAGGAGACAAGATAAATGTTTTTGGAACTGATGCCTTCAAAACTGTATGGCGTCGCAAAGGTGAGGAATACAAAGAAAAATGCATGGTGCCTACAGTGAAACATGATGTGGGGCTGCATGAGTGCTGCTGGTGTCGGGAGCTGCATTTCATTGATGGCATCATGAATTCACAGATGTACTGCTCTATACTGAAAGAGAAGATGCTACCATCACTCCGTGCACTTTTCCAACATGACAATGATCCTAAACAGACATCTAAGGCCACTGTTGGATTTCTGAAGAAGAACAAGGTGAAAGTGATTCAGTGGCTCCTGATCTGAACCCAATCGAACACCCATTGGGAAGAGACAAGTTGAGCATCACTCTGCATCCAGCATCCAGTCTCTAAAAGAGCTCATTCTTGAAGAATGGAAAAACATAGAAAAAGATAGATGTTGCAAAATGCCAACTTGTTCATTCCATGCCTAGAAGACTTGGTGCTGTCTTTAAAAATCATGGAGGCCATATAAAGTACTAGATGCAGTAGTTTTTGTTATAGGGTGTACTCATTTTTGCATCACCCTAATTTGAGTAAAACTGAAAAATGTGTAATCTAAGTTAGATTATTAACCTTACTTTCATATTATAAGTTAAACAGATGTTATATTAAACTTAGTCTTGTCAACATTTTGGAAATTGTTTTTGTGTTCATTGAGATATTGTTTAAAATGTTACTTTTCAAAGGGGGAGCACGATAGATAGATAGATAGATAGATAGATAGATAGATAGATAGATAGATAGATAGATAGATAGATAGATAATCGATTTGATAGCACTAATAGATAGATCGTCCACATTTCTACTCTCTACTTCATCAGCAGTTCATCATGAAGTCATCTGGCTGTAAACAACATGTTTTATACATCATATAAGTCACATGAGAATCACCGCAACAGGCGGTCTGACACATTGGCTGTGTCTCAAAACCCAGTGAACTGCATCATAGACGCAAAGTCATAACTCTATATGACGGCCAAAAATGTCGCTGACTTGGAAGTGTCTATGGTGTTGACCAACAATGCCATACGCACACATATATGATGCCAACAGCTGCTGCTGACTTGGAAAACGTCTGTGATTATGCTCCAAAAAATGCTTCACACTTCTGATGTCCAACTCTATTATTTTTATGCCTAAAACCGCTGCTGATATGGAACACGTCCATGATGAAGCCCAAAACCGTTGCTTGCTAGAAACTGCCTAAGATGATGCCCAAAAACGCTATGCATGCTGCCCAGAAAGGCTGCTGACTCGGAACGCGTGTGTTTATCTCCAGACATGCTGCACGCGCGTCTAGAGCGCATCAGTAGGTTTGAGACGCGTCCAGCGCGCGCTGCTGTAAACGCGTTTATTTACATACACAAACGGGCTCACGTACCGTAAAACCGCGCTGCCGCTCCGGAGGAAGATGTGCTCAGGAGGAAGATCCAGGAGGATGGAGGAGGAGAAGAGCGCGTGTGTGAGATGAAATCAGCGGACGGACACACACATACACAGAACAGCATCATGTGCTGCGCTCACTGCGCATGTCAGCGCCGCACCGACCATCTACCGGCAGATCATCATTCACGAGACCTGCTCGCTGTCACTGGGGTCTGTGGAGAATATAAAACACTGGTCTTACTGGTTACTAATGTCTAACTTTCTAGCTACTAATCTGCAAAGCATTAATAGTCTAATACTGAGGAAATCTAGCTTTTTATAAACCTGTTATATACTATTAAATATTACGTATGTCTATAAATATTACTATAGAATTTTTTTTTTTTTTCAAGGCAGTTATTTAAAAGGAACATTCTTATTTAAAATGGCATGGAAATATCTTCTTGTTCTCTTAAAGGTGACCTATGATGCACCTTTTCACAAGATGTAGCCTAATATAAGTCTCTGGTGTCTCCAGAATGTGTCTGTGAAGTTTCAGCTCAAAATACCCCACAGATCATTTATTATAGCTTGTCAAATTTACCCCTATTTGTGTCCCTTTAAATGCAAATGAGCTGCTGCTGCTCCAGAAGAGGGCGGAGCTTTAACAGCTCGCGCTTCAGTTGCTCAACAACAACAAAGCTGGAGAATCTCACGCAGCCAAAATGACGAAGGTGTTCATTCTTACATTGTTCAAACCGGAGTCGACACTGATGGAGAGACTCAGGAAGAAGTTACAACTTTTAGAATGAAATTGGACGTTTCTGAATGATTAGTGGATAAATTTATGGAGTTGCTGTGGAGTTGATTCAACTCATCCACTAGCATGTGGATGAGTTGAATCAACTAATTATTGTTAATATGTAATTCATTTTCTTCCAGGAGCTCATTGCTTCTACCTTCAGTTAAATTGCTAACAATGATTGTAAATTAATTGCCTAAATGATTACATTATTAGCTAACTGCATTCTTTTAATTGTAATGTTGACATGCATTCTCTGTAAAGCTGCTTTGAAACGATATGTATCGTGAAAAGCGCTATACAAATAAATGTGAATTTAATTGAATTGAATATCTTACAGCCACAAAAATGTTATATCTATAGTTTGCACAATAAATAAATAAATAAAACTGGTACAGGGATATAACTGTCTGATTTTAGCGTTTTCAACATTAAAGCGTTCAAGGGCACCTCTACAAACACATCTGTACACAACATCTCCATAAATAAATATGAGGAGGATGTTCGTTCAAACCAGGTGTATGTTGGAAGACAAAATAAAAGAGGGTTGGATACGGTGGAAATCTGGATTTTATGTTCACCTGCAAATGTGCTAAGCGTACAGAAAAAAGATAAAGAGTCATCAAGCCGAATACCAGGGTATTTTGAACAATCTCAAGTTCTGAAATTAAAACTTTTTAGCAATCACTTCTGGAAAAGAACATTTAAACAGATTGCGGAAAGCTGGTTTGTTACTGGTCCGAGGTGGTCTACTTCTCTAAACCAGCTTGGTCAGTCTCAGCCCTCAGTAAACAATAAATACAATGAATAAATAGTATGATGCTGGAAATGTTGAGTATCTGAAAGCAGATCATTATGAGCACGAGCATTTAGTTTGAAGTAAATCATCACAAACACGCTCGGATTGAGTTTGAGTGGGAGTGAGATGGGCCTGTGCAGTTCAGACCTTTAACAAGGCAAATGTGTTTATATTTTATGAGAATGTGCTGATTGCTTGAAACTGAAAACCTGCCAGAACTATGCAGCTCGCTTCATACACGCAGATCATCATTAATTAAAGAGCACAACAGAAGCTGAATTCAGCTGAAAGAACATTATTCGTCGGCATGGGTTTTGTAGCACACTGGGGACGCTTCCCTCTGAGCTCAGATTCACGGCACTATTCCACAGAAAAACAGCCTGGAATCACTCTTTTCCTTGAAGTCTGAGAAACATTTAACATACCATATGGACAAAGAAACGCTGAAATAAATAAATGTGGAAATAAATAAATGTAGAAATAAATAAATGTAGAAATAAATAAATGTGGAAATAAATAAATATAGACATAAATACACACAAATAAATAAATGTTTAAATAAATAAATGTTTAAATAAATAAATGTAGACATCAATACACATAAATAAATAGATAGATCGATAAATAAATAAATAAATGTAGAAATAAATAAATGTAGACATCAGTACACATAAATAAATAAATAGATAGATCGATAAATAAATAAATAAATGTAGAAATAAATAAATGTAGACATCAATACACATAAATAAATAGATAGATCGATAAATAAATAAATAAATGTGGAAATGTGGAAAAACAAATAAAAGTAGAAATAAATAAAAGTGGAAATAAATAAATGTATAAACAAATAAACAAATAAACGTATAAATAAGTAAATGTAGAAATAAATACACATAAATAAATAAATAAATAAATGTATAAATAAATAAATGTAGACATAAATACACATAAATAAATAAATCAATAAATGTGGAAACAAATAAAAGTGGAAATAAATACATGTAGACATAAATACACATAAATAAATAAATAAATAAATAAATGTGGAAACAAATAAAAGTAGAAATAAATAAATGTATAAATAAATAAATGTAGACATAAATACACATAAATAAATAAATGTGGAAACAAATAAAAGTAGAAATAAATAAAAGTGGAAATAAATAAATGTAGACATAAATACACATAAATAAATAATTGTATAAATAAATAAATGTAGACATAGATAAATGTATAAATAAATAAATAAATAAATAAATAAATAAATGTGGAAACAAATAAAAGTAGAAATAAATAAAAGTGGAAATAAATAAATGTATAAACAAATAAATGTAGAAATAAATACACATAAATAAATAAATAAATAAATAAATAAATGTGTAAATAAATAAACGTATAAATAAATAAATGTATACAAATAAATGTAGACAAATTTACATATAAATAAATAAATGTAGAAATAAATAAATGTGGAAACAAATAAAAATAGAAATAAATAATTGTAGAAATAAATAAATGTGGAAATAAATAAATGTAGAAATAAATAAATGTAGACATAAATACACGTATAAATAAATAAATGTAGAAATAAATACACGTATAAATAAATAAATGTAGAAATAAATAAAAGGAAAAATATTTACACATAAATAAATAAATGTGGAAATAAATAAATGTACAAATAAATAAGTGTGGAAATAAATAAATGTGGAAATAAATAAATATAGACATAAATTTACATATAAATAAATGTGGAAATAAATAAAAGTAAAAATAAATAAAAGTGGAAATAAATAAATGTGCAAATACATAAATGTAGACATAAATTTACATATAAATAAATAAACGTGGAAATAAATAAATGTGGAAATAAACAAAAGTAGAAATAAATAAATGTGGAAATAAATAAAAATAGAAATAAATAAAAGTAGAAATAAATAAATGTGCAAATACATAAATGTAGACATAAATTTACATATAAATAAATAAACGTGGAAATAAATAAATGTAGACATAAATACACAAATAAATAAATGTGGAAAAATACAATCATACATAAATAAAGAAATAAAAGTATAAATACACATTTATTTATTTTGAATTTCTTTGTTTATTTATTAATTATTTCAGCAGCTTTGGCATTCCATAAATCTGACAAACCAAATCAAGCCGAAACATCAGTGCATCTTCATTAGAGCACGCAAACTTGAATAAATGTCTTGATATGTTGATAGCGATTATCAAGAGAAACAGAGTGAGGATGGCAAGGGTTTTGCATCAATTCAGTCAGAAAGTCTGCAGCAAAATTGTGAACTCTGTATTTACACACTGCCATCTACTGTTCACATAGTCTCATCACAATTACCACAGTAACACAGATGTACACATTTTTACACATGCAGAAATGTTAACACATAATACAACTGATGGTATTCACATGCACAGCACTGAATTACATGCTTAGAGTTCACAGCGTCTAGATTTAAGCCTCCACATAATGAAAATAATCAAAACAAGAATCCTCTGGTCTCCTCTTAGACTTTTATAAGTTGTTTTCTATCCAGCAAATGTGATGTCTTCATTCAGCTGAATAATGAATAGACTCATTTTAACAGTTATTGTTAACACGCTGTCAGAGTTTCTTTTTGATAAATTAACACCCTCATTTGCTCTCTGCGGGATCAGAGCCTCATAAATAATGAAAATCAGTGCAAATGCAAATAGTGCGCAGGATGAAGCAGAAACAATCTAATAAAAACATGTTCCACTGAGAGATGTCGGCTGAATTAGCTGTTATAAACCTGATGTTGTCAGGAAGATGAATTGAAATAATCATTTACACCAGAGGAGGGTAAATGATACTTTAAACTTGATAATAGAAAAAAAAGAGGCCATGTTATGTACTGTCTAAAACTGAACTTAACTAACTGACCTGTCCTTAATGTAACTGATACTGTCCTTTCTTAAGAAAAGCAACACAAGAATGAGTAAACAAGTTAAGTGTGATGCACTAAACATGCCTTTTACACCATGCATACACTCACATGTAGACATTTGCTTGGGGTTTTTCTTACATTTATTTAAAAAGAGAAAGAAAATGTTAGGGATCAAACCAATTTGCATGCATTTAGTTCATGTAAAGAGGTGTCGGTATTGAATACTGCAGATTAAGCAGAAGTCTGTGGAGTGGAACAATATAATATTGGAACCGTGATGAAAGCATACAGTTATGAATAATGCAGCTGATTCTATATATAGCCTATGATCACAGGGTCATTGATTGCACACAATTGGCTTCTTACGGGTTGCTATGGCGATGTGCACTGCTGATGTGCACTGCTCCGCTCCTCCAGCAGATGGCAGCAGCGCGTTGTGCTTTATGTGTGTCAGATACATGTGGACAAATGTGAAATACCAACCAAGAATGTGTACAAGAAGGTCTTTATATATAAAGCATTTACTGAAAATACTAATATATATATATACGTATATAAGGCAATAAATGTTTTGAGTGAAAAAAAAAGTTTTTTTCTTGGTTTGAGATTTTGATAAATGATGCAATACTATATAAATGAAACATTAAAAAGAAATTCTGATGTTACCCTTTCTTGAACTGCATCATAACTCAAAAACATGTTCAACTCACAATTTGAAAATATATAAAGACTCCAGAACTACAAAGATCAGGGTTAAAGGCAGAAAGAAAGTTGTAGCTTTGTGTCTGTGTGTGTACGTTCACAAAAACAAATACACCACATGAATATGATCTATTATAGCTACAAGCAAAGAATGACTTTGTTTTCACTTTGTTTTTGTTTTTTTCATCTTTATTCAAAAGCTCTATTATTATTTATGAAAAAGTTTTGAGATTGATCTCCTCACGTTTCTCACATCTGAGCTTTTCTCTTCACAGTTTCACATTTAGAATTTGGTCAGATCAAATATGAACTCATTTTCACGGTTATGTGAGCGTTAAAGTGATAGTTCACACAAAAATGACTATTCTGTCACCATTTACTCACCCTTATGTTGTTCCAAACCTGTAAGTTTCTTTCTTCTGCTGAACACAAAATAAGATATTTTGAAGAATGTCAGTAACCAAACAGTTGATGGACCCCATTGACTTCCATAGTATGGAAATAAAAAATCTATTGAAGTTAATGGGGACCATCAACTGTTTGGTTACTGACATTCTTCAAAATATCTTATTTTATGTTCAGCAGAAGAACGAAATTCAAGCAGGTTTGGAACAACTTGAGGGTGAGTAAATGATAGAATTTTCATTTTTGAAGTGAACTGTCACTTTAAGGGAACATTCCATTTTATCATTCCTCAAACATTAAGAGAACGTTACATTTGAATATTCTCTAAACATTCTGAAACAAGCAGTAACATTTAAAAATGTCCAACTAAAACATTTAAGAAAGAATGCTCCCATGAAGAATGCATAAATAAAGTTTTTGTGCTAACGTTTTGAGAACATCAATAAAGATCAATGAAAATTATAATTTGTTCATAACTTTGCCAGAATGTTCTCTGTTAGCTGGGTTCTAACCAACTGAACTGATTCGGATCACTCTACCTAAAGGGACCAACACACAAATATAGGGTAAAATAGTCCATAAATCAGGGCCGCAACCACCATAGGCGTTGCCTAATAATCGGAAATGGTCAAATTGTCCTCCAGAATATTTGATATTTCTTAATGCTGGTCTCCATTATGCACCACTCTGTTTGGGATGACAGACAGTTTAAAAAGTTACATTTATAGGCTGGTCTGCCTCAGAGGTCTAACAATGCTCATCAATGTCAAAATGATGGCCAATCAGATCAGAGTAGGCGGGGCTTACTATTCAATGAAGACGAGTGTGAATTCCAACCCGACGCTTATAGATTTTACAGTGAAAAAGTGTGTGTGTGTGTGTGTGTGTGTGTGTGTGATAAGATAAAAGTAGCTAAACATTTAATATCTGACAACTGTTTTACGATAGATATGTTTAATGACCCACAGTAACAGTGATGCAAAGTACTCAACTTTTTTATGGAATTTCTCCATTTGGTACTGAAAATATGCATGTCATTCATAATTAAATGTGACAAGACAAGATTTTTATTTATTTATTTATTTTTTTTACATTTTTGACAGACATACAAACAAGAGTGAATGTGTGCATATTTTTAAATAAATATTATTTGCAAAGAGTCTAAATAGACTAGGCTATTAGGTTATAATTAGACCTATAACTTCTTTTTACCGTACTTATTTCTTCTTTATTCCCTTAAAGCCCTTTTAATCCTTTAATTATTTAATTTCTTTAAATAAACACCCACCCCAACTTTAGTCCCCTAAAATGTTCAAGATATGGTTACAGCCTTGCCATAAACAGCCATTTTATCAGACTAAACTATATTTTAACGATCATTTTCAGAACTGAATTAAATACAAGAATGATCAATATGTTGAATAAGAAATATGAATACCTGGAATGAGTTTCTAACAATGCATTACAGGACTGTCTTCTCCAAGAAGGATAAATGCAATGCTAGCCAACTGAAGGCATCTTTGAAGGCACTTCAGAACAGGGTCACAGCTTAAAATACTTTCTAGGTAAACAGTTCACTAGTTTTGGACTATGGCAAGCCATTTTAGCTTAAAATGTTCCCAGTGTTATTCATCATTAAAAAAAAAAAAATGTTTTTATTAGTAAGAATTAATTTAGAGAGCTCTAAAATTCAATTCTTACTAGTAACAGTTGCAGAGCTCTCTTCCATTCTTACTAGTAAAAATTCATTTGTAGAGCTCTGTAATGGGAACTGTTACTAGTAAGAACTGAACTAGAGAGCTCTGTAATTGTAGGTTAAAGGATTAGTTCACTTTGAAATGGAAATTAGCTCAAGCTTTACTCAAGCCATTCTAGGTGTATATGACTTTCTGATGAACATAATAGCAGAAATATGAATAAATATCCTGACGCATCCGAGCTTTATAATGACAGTGAACAGGGGTCATGAGTATAAGCTGAAGAAAGTGCCTCCATACACATCCATCCATCATAAACATACTCCACACGGCTCCGGGGGTTTATAAAGGCTTTCTGAAGCAAAGCGATGAGCTTGTGTAAAACAAATATATCCATATTTAACAAGTTATGAAGTAAAATATCGAGCTTCCGCCAGACCGCCTTCCTTATTTAACATACGCAGAACATGTAAAACTCTTGCAGTTCACAAAGCTTACGCTACGTAACTTCAATACAGAAGTCAGTCTGGCGGAAGCTAGGACTGTCGCGATAGTCGATATATCAACTTACGCACAATATATGGACATGACCTCAATAATTTTTGGTGACGCGATATATTGCCCATTATGTTTATACAAAAATAAATGTCACCGACATTTTGCCGATCCTGTTGCCTCTGTCATCTCGTCAGCTCTCCGAGGCGAAAGTGGGGCTCAGCTCCTTCATACCCAGAGCTGACATCGACAGGCGGAAAAACGTGCCATTCGAGTCATTATAGTGTTTTTCTCACAGTTTGGAAGAATGTGCAAATGCACTCAGTTTCCACAATCCACTGGTGCAAATATAAACATGGCAGTGCAAAATGGTGCACGCTCACAGCTAGTTTCACACAGGACATGGCAGTCGCGAGTGTCAAGATAAATTTTCATATTTAAAGCGTTTTTGCATTCCACTGCGCCATTTTTCAATGGAAACGTGTTTGTTTGACTGTTGCACTCACGTCTTTCGCAGCATCTCGTGCATGCAAGGCGCTAAAATGTGGCAAGTTAAAAGAAGTTTTTCAAACACGCCTCTAGAAAAACAGATACCTCAACAGGTCATATCTGACTGCTAAATCAGTGTCTTTGTTCATATGGACATCTAACAATAGCGTGCACCCTTACTTTACTGAGAAAATAAGGTCAGGGAAAAACCTGTAGATGGAAAATCTACATATAAGTGCCTTTTGTACACTTGCAAGTATTTTTTTCTACTTGTTATTTTGCAGTTTTTGTTAGCAAAGGTATATTTATTATTTATTCAACATTATTTTTTTTTTTGACACTTCAATTCCAGTATCTAAATATTCTTAAGAGTTAAAGGTGCCGTAGAACGTCTTTTTAAAAGATGTAGTATAAGTCTAAGGTGTCCCCTGAATGTGTCTGTGAAGTTTCAGCTCAAAATACCCCATAGATTTTTTTTTATTAATTTTTTTAACTGCCTATTTTGGGGCATCATTAAATATGCGCCGATTTAGGCTGCGCAGCCCCTTTAAATGCTCACGCTCCCCGCCCACGGAGCTCGCGCTTGCCTTTAACAGCATAAACAAAGTTCACACAGCTAATATAACCCTCAAAATTGATCTTTACAAAGTGTTCGTCATGCAGCATGTTGAATCGCGTAAGTATAGTATTTATTTGGATGTTTACATTTGATTCTGAATGAGTTTGATGGTGCTCTGTGGCTAAAGCTAACATTACACACTGTTGGAGAGATTTATAAAGAATGAAGTTGTGTTTATGCATTATACAGACTGCAAGTGTTTAAAAATGAAAATAACAATCGACAGTCTTGTCTCCGTGAATACAGTAAGAAACGATGGTAACTTTAACCATATTTAACAGTACATTAGCAACATGCTAACGAAACATTTAGAAAGACAATTTACAAATATCACTAAAAATATCATGTTATCATGGATCATGTCAGTTATTATTGCTCCATCTGCCATTTTTCGCTATTGTTCTTGCTTGCTTACCTAGTCTGATGATTCAGCTGTGCACAGATCCAAACGTTAATACTGGCTGCCCTTGTGTAATGCCTCGATCATGGGCTGGCATATGCAAATATTGGGGGCGTACATATTAATGATCCCGACTGTTACGTAACAGTCGGTGTTATGTTGAGATTCGCCTGTTCTTCAGAGGTCTTTTAAACAAATTAGATTTATATAAGAAGGAGGAAACAATGGAGTTTGAGACTCACTGTATGTCATTTCCATGTACTGAACTCTTGTTATTTAACTATGCCAAGATAAATTCAATTTTTAATTCTAGGGCACCTTTAAGTTCATTGTCATTTTAAAGTGTGTAGGCCTACTTGCATTATTATGCTGTTAAATGAAGATTATATATTCAGTGGCATAAAATGAACTTAAAATGACAACAACATCGCATATCGCAATTATTTCTGGGGCAATATATCACACAACAAAAAGTAGTTATCGTGACAGGCCTAGCGGAAGCTACATATTTTACTTGTTAAATATGGATATATAATTTTTACACAAATGCATTGCTTCGCTTCAGAAGGCCTTTATTAACCCCCTGGAGCCGTGTGGAGTATGTTTATGATGGATGGATGTGTATGGAAGCACTTTCTTCAGCTCATATTCGTTGGTCCCGTTCACTGCCTATAAAGCTCGGATGCGTCAGGATATTTATTAATATTTCTGCGATTATGTTCATCAGAAAGAAGAAAGTCATATACACATAGGATGGCTTGAGAGTGAGTAAAGCTTGGGCTAATTTTCATTTCAAAGTGAACTAATCCTTTAATTCTTACTAGCAATAATTGAATTAGAGAGCTTTCTAATCGGAATTGTAAGAATCGAATTGTAGAGCACTCTAATTAATTCTTACTAGTAAAAATGCAATTACGATGAGTAATGCTGGGAACATTTTAAGCAAAAACAGCTTGCCATATTGGACCAGAACTGAAATAAATGCAATCAGTTGCTGCTTCCGCCTGTTTAAACTGCATGAGCAGCCAGCAGTGTTCACTGCACTGAAGAATTATCAAGCCTTTGTGTACACTAATGTTAAATTCAGAAGAAACCCCACCAAATCAAATTTGCTATGACATTGAAACGTGTACTGAAAAGGTATGAAACAACCGCTGCATTAATTCTAAACGATGACTTAAATATGACAATAACTGCCTGTCACACAATCACAACTGTGACACGACAGGAGACCATAAATCATCCACGGATACCAATTTTGACAGAAACTGAAGCCTATTTACAGTGAACAAAAAAACATAAAAAAAATTAAAAATCGTGTTTGCTCCTCTAGCCACTAGAGAGAGCTGTCGAGCCTTATTTTACTCTCCTTTTCACATTGAATTATTTTATATCCAGTGTTTACTCAATATTTAATTCCCACTAGTTTTATTTTTTCTTGTCTTGTGTTGTTTTTCACCTGTCAGATTTAACCCAGGGTTTATAAAGCTCTAGATATCTTACTGAACTCACAGTGTCTCGTCTGGTCTGCACCTGTGTAATCCGGCCTGGCTGATAAAGCTAAGGTTAGTTTCCACGGCTCTTATCACTAAAGTCCAGGTTCATTCCCTTGAGTTGTGTTCTCAGTGTTAGAGCAATATCACAGAAATCCTCCTCCAGAATGGTTGGGGAATCTCTCGTGGATTTCAGCTAGAGCCAGGCGAAAACAAGGACTCGTAGAGTTACAGTTTTCTGTTGCTGTGTGTGGTCTGGTATCCAGTAAGATCCATCACAGACTCTGAGTTTATCTATCAGGATTACATGTTATCCTGTGACAAAACGAGGGATTCAAAGTCTTTGGATTCACTGTATTCTTGTGTGTCAAAGTTTTCCAGTGGGGAAAAAGAGTTTAAGACACTTTCAAAAATCATACTTTTCTTTTAACATTGATTGGAGTGTTGAAAAAAAAGCCTTTTTCTGTTCTTCTTTCTTTAAAAAACAAACCAAACTGAATTCATAACAGTGTTTAAATCACCAGCAAAATGTAAATATTCAACATCATAATAATCAAATGCATATTGTGCAAAATGTGCTTATTTTCTGTATGCATATTGTCTACCTACAGTAAATAACCGACTACATTTGCCAAATTCTGCACTATGTGTGCATGCCCGTGCAAACAGTGCATGCCCCACAGGTTAGTGTATCCCACAATGCAATGCACCCAACTATTTTGGTTGCACTTTATTTTACATACATGCACTTACTTACCAAGAATGGGTTAAGGTTAGGATTTATAGGTTCAGGGTTAGTACAGAGTTATTACCCAGTTATTGTAATTACTATAATAAAAATGTGGGGGATAGGACTGTAAAATGAAGTGCTACCACTATTTCTACACTGCAAAAATTATTTTCTTCCTCAGTATTTTTGTACTTTTTCTAGTACAAATATCTAAACATTCGTAAATAAAAATGCATGTAGGCTACTTGAGAAGCATTTTAACTCATTTTGCTTCTTAAGAAAATATCTCTTGCTTTAAGAATGTTTATATATTTGTACTGGAAAACAAGACAAATATTCTAAGTAAATAAATCATTGTATATTGTACAAAAACGATATAGGCCTAGTATATTTAGGCGCAAACCCTCTTTTGCCGTTAAAAAAACTACTGTCAGGATTTTCTTAGGACATGCATTGAAAAATTTGCACTGAAAAGGTGTGGACAGGGTTATTTTTGTGGCTGATCTTATTGCATATGAATTTGCATATGAAGGTTTACTTTCAGATGCAAAATTTATGGGAGGAGAATATTTAAATGAGGTAGTTTACTAAGGTTTGCGCTAGTCAATTTACTGGTAAAAAAGCACATCTTAAACCAAATGCTAATTTGCGCTACTCTTGGTAGATTGCGTTGGCCATTATGGAAGTGATCCGGCTGTTTTTGTGTTCTTTAATTTGCGCGTCGTCAGTAGATCAAGCACAGACCTTTCCATTTATAGTTTTTCTATATAGTGTGATCAGTGAACCAGAATTAATATCCAGTGCAATATTTTGTAACACAAATGTTTATTCTAACAAAAACATTTTTACACAAAATTTGCTTTATGCTAGTATTTGATCAGAAATAAAGGAAATAATCAACAATGGCATATGTTTAAAACATTGTTGCATATTATTTCTATTACACAGGCTCAATATATTGCATGCATACTAATTTTTAATGGTGTAAGCAATATATTTAGGCTGAATGTGCAATAAGCAAGTGTTTAAATGTTAAAGGATTAGTTCACTTTCAAATTAAAATTTCCTGATAATTTACTCACCCCCATGTCCTCCAAGATGTTCATGTCTTTCTTTCTTCAGTCGAAAAGAAATTAAGGTTTTTGATGAAAACATTCCAGGATTTTTCTCCATATAGTGGACTTCAATGGAGCCCAAACGGTTAAAGGTCAAATTTACAGTTTCAGTGCAGCTTCAAAGCGTTATACATGATCCCAGACGAGGAATAAGGGTCTTATCTAGAGAAACCATCGCTAATTTTCTTAAAATAAATAAATAAATTATATAAGTTTTAACAATAAATGCTCATCTTGAACTAGCTCTCTTCTTCTCTATTAAAATTCCGGCAGTGTAGACACTGCTAAGTGTATTACTGCCCTCCACAGGTCAAAGTTTGAACTAATTGTTATATACTTGCACTAGAATATTGTATATAACAATTTAGTTCAAACTTTGACCTGTGGAGGGCAGTAATACACTTAGCAGTGTCTACACTGCCGGAATTCGAAGAAGAAGAAGAGAGCTAGTTCAAGATGTGCATTTATGGTTAAAACGTATAAAATTTTTAATTTTTTTTAGAAAATGAGCGATGGTTTCTCTAGATAAGACCCTTATTTCTCATCTGGGATCACTGTAAACTGTAATTTTGACCTTCAACTGTTTGGGCTCCATTGAAATCCACTATATGGAGAAAAATCCTGTAATGTTTTCATCAAAAACCTTAATTTCTTTTCGACTGAAGAAAGAAAGACATGAACATCTTGGATGACATGGGGGTGAGTAAATTATCAGGATATTTTAATTAAAAAGTGAACTAATCCTTTAACAATGAGACACACCTAAACAGATTCTGAATCAGGAAACGCACTTGATTTAAATGCAAGACCCTAGAAACATTAGGCATCTGGAAGTAGGTTAACTCATTAGCAGAAACAGGTGTGATGTAACTATGGCAACCTCTCAGTACTGAGGTGAGGCTTGTGCAGTAGCAAAACTGAGATGCACCGGGTGTCGACACAATTATGTTAAACACAGCTCAGGTCCATAACAATAATAATGAACAGATACAACTTTTGATTTTAATAATGCATTAGTGAATATTGAAATTATTTTACGCCGTTAAAGGGTTAGTTCACCCAAAAATGAAAATTCTGTCATTAATTACTCACTCTCATGTTGTTCCACACCTGTTCATCTTCAGAACACAAATTATGATATTTTTCATAAAATCTGATGGCTCAGTGAGGCCTGCATTGACAGCAAGATATTTAACACTTTCAATGCCCAGAAAGCTACTAAAGACATATGTAAAACAGTTCATGTGACTACAGTGGTTCAACCTTAATGTTATGAAGCGACGAGAATACTTTTTGTGCGCCAAAAAAACCTAAATAACAACTTTATTCAACAATATCTAGTGAACACTGCTTCATGAACCTTTGAAGCTTTATGAATCTTTTGTTTCGAATCAGTGGTTCGAAGTGCATATCAAACTGCCAAAGTCACGCCCCCCCAGTGGTGAACCATTGAAATTTCAAAACACTTATGACGTAATCAAGCCTCATTTACTGAAATCGTGTGACTTTGGCAGTTTGATACACGCTCCGAACCACTGGATATTGTTGAATCATATATATATACAAACTGCAACTTTTTTTTTGGCCAGGCAGGCAGTATATATTGGCTTGCTCATCCCCTCTTATTTAGTACGGGACATGTTTCAAATATTGAACAGCCCAGAGAGTCTGACTGTGACGGCTTGAATCTGCAGAGAGGATCTTTGATCACATCTGCTCCTCAGAGGAGACGCCATGTTCTCACGCCCAGAGTCACTAGTGTCATTAACATCAAAGGATGGGAAAAACATGTTTAATCAATTTCCTCTCACTCTCTCTCCTGTTCTGCAAAAAAAAAAAAAAAAAAAAAAAAAAAAAAAAAAAAAACAGCCTTTGTTAGCTGGACTTGAAGTTCAGACTCAAAGGTCTCAAGCAGTCAAGTCCCTCCTGTAGCAGAGTTCACGTCTAACAGAGTAATTACCTCCAACGGTTCAGAAAACATACTGCAAATCGCTCGGGGAAGAAACCAAATGATTGTACAGCTTCACCTTCCAATGTCAGCGGTGGAAACGAGGCCCAGCTCAACACTCATTAACCAGCGTTTGGTACCAGATAGGATACAGCAGCAGATATTTTTGTCTTTGGGATCTCTGACTAATTATCTCTGGAGTTTGCCTGTTAAATTGAGTTAAGAAAAATTGAGAAATAGAGACAAAAGTTTTGTTTGCAGTGCAGGGTTGTTATGCAATCTCTAAAAAAGCTAAATCTAATAAAGAGACGTGACATTTCATGCTGGAAGAAGTACAAAACATGTAGGATTTGAGGTGCCACAAAGTCTAATGCTCCAAATACAAAACTCAAAATAACATCAAGATCCACTGAGACAAGGTCTAAAAGCTTGTGCACATGATATATTGCCAAACAAAAGAAAAGCAGATCGTGAGCTGCATAGAAAAGCATTGTGAGGCATCATATACATGCTCTCAAGATGAAATCTGTTCCTAAACTTATGTAGAAACCTTATATATTACACTATTATCCAAATGGCATGCATTTATATATATATATGGTATAGGATTTACTTTGAAGCAATTTTCACTCTGAATTTGCTAGTACATTTTTACAAATAATTACAAAGAAATGTCAAATAACACATTCAGTTAAACATGACATTTTTAAGTGCAAAGACGGAAATATTTTCTTGTAAAACATAAAATCTCTTTTATTTACTACTTCACAAAATCTTTTTTTATAGTGTGTTGGTGTCAAACTGTCAATTATGAATTGAGTGTCTCATCTGATTCATGTGAGAAATGCTATTGGTGTGGTGTCTGCCTAGGAAGATTATTTTAAATCAGTCACTTTTAGGTTTCCCTTTAGTTAAGATGCTGCCTTAGAAGACAGCTGCCTATATAGGGAGTAGACAGCAAGGGGAACTCACTAGGGAACTCGCTAGAACTCTAACCAATTAAAGTAGTATATCAATATCATACAGACAGACAGACAACAAATGTTGTATTTTGAGTGACTTGGCTATAAAGTCTCTTCATGATCAATTCTCTCTCTCTCTCTCTGTGTGTGTGTGTGTGTGTGTGTGTGTGTGTGTGTGTGTGTGTGTGTGTGAGAGAGAGAGAGAGAGAGCTGGGACGGGTATGGGGGGCACACCCTAACACGGGGTTAATTGTAACACACATGGTTTAAATACTTCCACATATGCTAGCATGATGAATCTTCATGTATTTACTAGTTGCCATATCGATAATATATACAGAAAAATTAATTTGCAAAAATTCTGAAAACTTTGGGAGATATCACTGAACATTGGTTTAACAATAGGAAAGGTAAATGTTTCCTCTATATTTTTTGTTTATTTAAATTTAGACAAATCTGTTATTATTTAATCTCCAAACTGTTGCAGTTTAGTTTCACTAACTATCAGAAGACACTAAGTAGGCTATTAGAACTATGCTATTCTATACGGTTACGATAGAATTGGCATAATTAACTTTTTGGATTTTCTGTTGAGAAACAATGGTGAGATTTCAACAAAAAAAATCTATGGTAATGCTATTGAATCATCGTTACACTATTGATTCTACATCATCGATGTTGAATTAACACTGAAAGTAACAAAAATAATCTTTGGTTCAATCAATGTTACAATGTGCTGCTGATTCTAAACCACTTTTGTTGAAACACTGAAAATTCAACTGAAATGTAATTACAACATAAAACTGTAATGATTGGGCATTCAGGCAGGCAAAGGAGCAGACTGAGAAGCAGATCCACATGCAGTTAGAGATTTATTAAAATAATCCACAAAGGAACTGGCATAAACAATGAAGACACGGAACAGGAGGAAACACGACCAAATAATCTGCATTCAACGACTGACAGAGAACAAGTGAAACACTAGGGCTAATTATACATAGGACAAGACTACACAAGGTAATGAGAGGGTGTGGTTTATTGTCATAGGAACACATGAGGGTAGCTATGGTAGCTAGCAAGGGGAAAGCAGCAGGGAAACATGAAGACAAATTTCAAAATAAGAGTCCAAGACAGACACTGGGAACACAGACAGAGATTGTTACAAAAACAATGTTGCCATCTGATGTTCCAAGTTAATGTTGAAACAACATTAATATTTCAACCACACTTCAGTGGTGCATCAATAAATTCCTTTTAAAATATAAAAGACACCTTTCTAGAAAGCATGGTAAAGGTGTTCAATTTTTCCACCCAAGTTTATCTCCAGCCCTAATTAAACACACCTGAAGCAGCTAATCAAGGTCATTAGGATCAATGAAAACTTCCAGTTTCTTTCTTCTGTTGAACACTTCTATCTGGGTCTGGTGCTCTCATATTTATCTCTAAAGTTTAGAAGAGATCTCACCAACTTTACAAATCAAATGTCTCTTTGTGAACTCAAATATGTCTACCATATATATTAAAGGTGCCCTAGAACCAGTTTTTACAAGATGTAATATAAGTTTAAGGTGTACACTGAATGTGTCTGTGAAGTTTCAGCTCAAAATACCCCATAGATTTTTTTAATTAATTTTTTTAACTGCCTATTTTGGGGCATCATTAACTATGCACCGATTCAGGCTGCGGCCCCTTTAAATCGCGCGTGTGTTTAATTGCAGCTGGAGCTAAACTCAGCAGGACAGTGGTCCTCCAGGAGCAGGATTGGACACCCTTGTTTTATAGCAATCAGTCAGCTCTTATAATCTAATCAGAATGATAGTGAATTCACCTGACTAAGACTTGTTCACACTTTCCAATGTGCTGATGATATGATTAGTGAAATGATGTTGGCTGGTCATTAATCTTTACTGAAACCACAGTCAGAGCTCAGATATGAGAGCGAAGATCAAACCAGCAGATAAACCAACAACCAGAAACCAGCAGTAGAAAAAAAAAGAAGAAAGAGCAAAAACAGAAATAGAATGAGAGAGGAAATAAAGCGAGACTGAAAACTTTCTTATGCCATGAGCACAGCACTGTAAAAAAAATTCCTGAATATATATAGGAAAGACATGGTTGTTTATTGATTTTTTCCCCTTGAAGTCATTAAAGATGAACTGACATATAATACAGACTAGAATACATGAATCTTTTCAGCCTGATGATTCTGAGTTGTATGTTTAGCTGGTTTTATGAGCTTTGCAACTTCTGGAAGTTGCTCAGCATTTTCTGTTTTCAAGTTCTATTTTTTCCTATTTATACACTGATAATAATTTCCTGGCAATCCACATGATACCACACCCACTCCACAAATGCAGTGAAGGTCCCTCCCCGGACAACTGGGACTTTGTAGAGGTATTTATTCCCATGAGGAGGAATGAGCAAAGGCAGTCGACTGCTAAGCAAAGTAGAAATGTTCCTCGAGGGAGCGATCTCCCTGTTCGAGGCACAAGAGATGAAAAGATGGACTGCCCATGGTGATGGGGAAAATCAAACCAAAAATATAGCTGCAAGCAGTGATGATAGGCCCAACCCATGGCAACACTGTTCGAGATATCCAATATCCATTTGCAATGTAGCATTGTCAATGTCTTTGCATCAGGTTCAGAAAGTTTGGTGAGAATCGTAAGAATCCCCAATGAGAAGTAGTTAAAAATTCAGAGCCTGATTTTTCAAAAAAATCACATTCAAACCAAAATAGCTGACGCCCTGTTGGTCGGAGCTAATGACTGTGAATTAGAAAGTTGTCCAACTTGATGAGAACAATATATGTACAGAGTTTGGTGACTGTGGTTAAAACTTTTGTCAAAAGTTTATTAAAACAAGAAGAATGAAGTCAATCGGGTAAATATGAGGGCGATTTCAAAGCATTTGAAGTGACACTCTTCCTGCTGCCAGTTGGTGGCACTATGACTTTGACTCATGATAGTCACATCCATGTGATCAAAATAAGTCAATGTATGCAGAAGTTATAACACACTTCCTGTTTCTCTTTTTTCATGATCAGTATGTTGCCTCGCCATGGCCAAACAAAAATCCGCTCGTAATTTAGCATCCTTAAAGTTTTGATTTCATGCTGACTGAGATTGCTTGTAATCGGATGAGGAGTAAATCAAATTCCAGAGAATGCGTTTTTCAAACAACTCATTACTGACTTCCTTTTGGGCTATCATATGTCTTGTGTGAAAATTATACTGTATATAGTATATAAATGCACGAAGATGAGGATGAAGATTCCAAAAGTCTTTAATGAATTCAGCACAGACAATTCAAACACAGGGTAGCTTCAGTGAAACATAGATGAGACCAGACAAAATAAACTGAGAACACAGGAACTTAAATTCACATTCAGACAAAGTGATTAATGACGACACAGCTGAATGTGATGGCAAATCAAACTAGTAACCATAGTGACTAACACAGGCAGGGAAATGATGCAAACACAAACAAAGTCCAAACTGAACTGAAACTGTGACACAAACAAAGCTGCCAAAGTATTTATTTGTGACAGTTCATAAACTTATGTTTTATTCTTTGTATACCCCTTTTGAGGTATTTTATTTTAACTATATGCTGCTAATAAGTTCAAGTTCAAGTTCAATTTTATTTGTATAGCACATTTCCAACAGCCCCCAGGCTGACCAAAGTGCTTTACAGAAGAGCAAGAATAGCACACATACAAAAAATAAACCAGAAGAAAATATAAAACCACCTATTTAAGAGTTAAACATATCACGGTAATCAGTACACTAAGGAAAATAAAAAAGTTTTTAACAAGGACTTAAAAATAGACACAGAAGGGGCCAGGGTCTAATAAAGACTTGCTATTGCTGATGAATACACAGACATCCTGGTCTGATAATTTATGAAATGAAAAAATAAAATAAAATAAAAGGCATCATAAAATCCCAACAAAAAGGCAGGTGACGAGCACTGGTCAATACCAGCCCATACACATGCATTCTTCTGTATTTCAAACATGCTGCTGCATCAATAGACCCAACAACAGAGACAACAAGTGTGAGTCTACAGGACAAGACAGACCTTCAAAACAAGCAAATCTGCCGCCAACTTCTGCTGCTCTGAAGAGTCGAGAAGCACATGTATGCATGCAAGTTTTGTTACTAATATACTGTACAGATCAGTACACATCTTTGTTTTGTTTTGAATGAACCTCAAAATAAAGTACAATGATTGAAATAGCAAATTCAGACCCAAGGACTGATGAAAGTGAAGTTCAGACTGACGTCTGATCAGCGTTGGGTTCTGTGTGTGTTTGTGGTGTCTGAGCATCGTTGAGATTTCCTCTGCAGACCAGAACACACAGGAGAGGGTCTAACATCGCTCTCAAACCCATGAAGGGGGGAGACATAAAAGTCCAATGCGGTCTAGCTATATTCCTGAAGATAATTACAGGGATCAACACTGCTAAAAACAGCATAAAGTTAATAAAGGTAACGGTGAACACTAAACATGTTTTTTCGTTGACAGGAGTAGAACAGATTTCAGATCTGACTACACACAATACTACAGTAAATACACCCAGTGATGCAAGACATGTGAAACTACTAAGAAATATAAAAATGAACTCATTTCCAAATAGATCCACAAAGAATGGTAAGGAAAAGATGAGCACAAGGATGGAGGTTATGATGCAGCAGGAGTGTGAGAAAATATGTGACAGAGCCGCCTCTAGAGCCACCAGCTGATGGAGGTGAAAACCACACAAACTTAACAGTGACCAGAACTGGAGAAGCTTAGGGTTCAGGTGTAATTTCCTGAGTTGTATCACTGAATATAGGTTTAGGGGCAGTTGTATCAGGCTACTGATGAGGAGGAGGAGGACAATGAAGGCTGAGATTCGACCTCTGATCTTTCTCTGAAGGTGCAGAAGACGAAAAGCCCAAACCAGAGCTGGCAGACCCACACAAACACCAGTGATGAGAAAGATAGTCTGTCTGATTTCAGTGTGCAAAGAAAATGGATCATCATGAAGATCCAGTGGATTTAAATGCAGATCTTCGTAGTACAGCAGCTGTGTTAAAGATGTCACGATTGTAGTTGTTTTTGTCCTCTATGATCACTCTGAATTGCTGAAAGACAAAATATGTGAGCAAGTGATTTACTTTGCCGCATTTAAAATGTATTTCCAATATCATCCATTTGAATAATCATCAACACAACACTTCATTGGTTCTCATGTGTGAACTTCTGTCATCATATTTGAGTCTGTAAATAATGTTCAAATATTATTTTCTGTGAATAAAAGAATAAAATACAATCCAAATCTATCATGTCTCTTTAGAAGCCTTGGATTAAACTGCTTCATTCCTATGGATTTATTTTTCCATCTCTTTATGAACCTTTTAATGCATCAGAGTTTTGAGAGAACAGACTTTCAATGGAGGAACAGAAAACTCTCATATTTCATTAAAATATCTTCATTTATGTCTTGAAGATGAACGAAAGTCTTGCCTTTAACTGTATGAATGTGACAAATTAAACATTTTACTTTCTAAATCTTTCTATATTCTTCATGTTTTAATAAACTTTTGTCATGTTTTAAAGAAGTATGCTTATTTTGATGTGTTGACTAACATACTAAATAACATGTGAAGAACAATTATAATTTTAGTGTTATTTTTAGTGTCTATCTGTAGTTTATTCAATATTACAGTCAATAAGTTAATCTATTTTAAACATACTAGTGTAATCACAATTATATGACATGGCAATACATGACATACAGGTTTTAATGTATATTTTAGTTTTCTGTAAATTCTTTTCAGCACATACAGCAGTATACTTTTACAATATTTTAAAATAATCATATTCCAACAACAAGTCCTACATAAGTGTATTAATAAAGCACTCCAAACTGCATTCAAAATAAATTGAAACTATAGTGAACTTTTATCTAATTGCAATTAACATGCAGTGAAGCGTCTGAAATCATTACATTCAGTTCACACTCATGTAGGGAAATGTTTCAGAGCATGAGTGTATTCTTTTGAAGTTTATTGTTCACGCACTAAATAAAAAGCTCGTAAAATGTTCATATTTTTTGATAGTTGGCAAGTAGTACAAGTAAATATAAAATGACCAAATAGAAAGGATAAGAGTTTCACTGTGATTAAACTTCATTAAATTCATGACTAATCCGAACAATATTGTCCACACCATAAGAGAAACATCTGTAGAAAGGTACTGGTCATTTTCTGCCAGAATATTATAAATGAAATTTAAAACACAATGCAATGTGTAATTCATAAAACATCTCTATTGGTCATTTGAGAGCAAACAATCAAACTGAAATTTTTCATAAGTTCTTACCTGAATGACACGGACACAGTATCTTGAGATTCAGTGAGCTGTATTCTTCCTTTTTATCACTCTCTCTCTCTCTGCGTGTGCACGTTTGAGAGCAGTGGAGTGTGTTGGCGCAAGTCAGAGTGTTCCTGTGTGAGTTTCTGCTTTATTCTGTTTTACTTTTATATTATTAAAAAATACATATAAACAGATGCTAAATTTCATGCTAAATTTCATTATTTTCATTCAATGACTAGCAGTATGAGCACCATTTTCTCTAGTACATTACAAACTGTTGCACCGATCAGATTAAAAAAGGTTAGAGTGAAAAGTACTGCACCATGGTGCAACAGTATTACCCACACTATCAAGAAAGAAACTCGTAATCTAGAGTGCAAATGGAGACAAACTCATTTAAGGGTCTTTAGGATTGTGTGGAAAGACAGCACTTCCTGCTATAAAAGGCTCTAAAAGCATCCAGGGCCGAACATCTCCACAAACTCATAGAAAATAACCAAAACAATCCAAGGTTCTTGTTTAGTACAGTGGCTGATGAACAAATAAACAGACATCACCAGAACTAAATATTCCATTACAGTTTAATAGTAATGACTTTATAAATTTCTTCAGTGAGAAAATCAACAGCATTAGAAATACAACTGTAAATGTACAACCTTTGACAGCATCAGTTATTGCCTCTCAAGAACAGTTGCAGTGCTTTACAACTATAGGACAGGAAGAGTTAAACTTATGATTACATCTAAACCAACAACATGTTTATTAGATCCAAAACCGACTAAACTACTGAAAGAGTTGTCACCTTTCAGTGGATGCACATGTATGCATGCTGTGTGAGGCTGGCTCCGCTTCGCTGAATGGACTGTGAATGTGGTTGCTTGACCAGATTGCTTAACATTTAGTGGCTTGACTTACATCTGTGATGTAAAAACATAGGATGACCCCACACAACAAATACATTCTGGTGCAAAGAGGATGTTTATTTACAGTGAGATGTACCAATCCATATTGCAGTCCATATTTACAGTAATAAAAAGCGTGCTTGCTTGTCTGGCCAACTGAGTGGCAAAAGCTGTGTCGGTTTACGAATGCAGTCTTTTAAGAATACAGCCACTGAAGTGGAACTAAACTCTTTTTATACTCTCAACTCTTTTGATATTTTAGACTTAGTTGTTTTAATTATTAATAATGTTTAATTTAATCAACAATTTTTAGATCATAAGTTTTGATACTAATATACTGTACAGATCAGTACACATCTTTGTTTTGTTTTGAATGAACCTCAAAATAAAGTACAATGATTGAAATAGCAAATTCAGACCCAAGGACTGATGAAAGTGAAGTTCAGACTGACGTCTGATCAGTGTTGGGTTCTGTGTGTGTTTGTGGTGTCTGAGCATCGTTGAGATTTCCTCTGCAGACCAGAACACACAGGAGAGGGTCTAACATCGCTCTCAAACCCATGAAGGGGGGAAAAAACCAATGTGGTCTAGCTATATTCCTGAAGAAAGTTACAAGGATCAACATTACTGAAAACAGCATAATGTTAACAAAGGCAATGATGAACACTAAACAATTTTTTTTGCTGACAGGAGGAAAACAGATGTCACATGTGACTACACATACTACTAAAAATAAGCCCAGCGATGCAAGAAATGTGCAAATAAAAAATATTAAAACAAACTCATTTCCAAATGGGTCCATGAAGATGAATGGTAAGGAAAAGATGAGCACAAGGATGATGATTATGATGTAGCAGGAGCGTGAGAAAATATGTGACAGAATCACCTCTAGAGCCACCAGCTGATGGAGGTGAAAACCACAAAAGGGTCATTCTTCAATTGCGGTGGCAAATGAGAGGCAGAAATTGTAAAAATTCTTGTTTGCTTTTTTTTAATAATATGTATTGCTATGCATTTAAGATTAGTTTAATATGCTTTATCCATTAAAATTGAAGCTTAATAATATTTCGATTTTTAAATAATTTTAATCAAACACTGGTGAAACAACCACTTATGTCTGTGGTGTTACCAATATTTGAAGTCAAATTTTGGTTTGTTCTAAAATGAGCAGGGATATGCAACTTTAGGTAATAATTAATAAGTAAATAAATTACTTTAAGGACTCAGTTTTATTGATAATTTAAATTTCATTTTTAAAATAAATGTTTAATTGTTCATCTTGGCTTCTATTTTTGCCAAAGAAGAATTGTTTCTTTTTTTAAAAATTTGGATATACATCAGAAAAGGCAGGAAAAATGGTCTGTGCAACTTTTATAGTCTTTATTCTAAAATATTAACACCACCTTACAGTCTAAAAACATCAAATTAAAAGATTAAATGGTTTTGTAGGAAAGAAATTTCAGATACATATTGAAGTAACACCACAGACATATATATAACACCACAGACTTTACACTGCATAAAAGGTTTAACAATTAAAAGTTTGTTGAGCAAAATAATTAATTTTATCATAAGTAGGATTACAAGAAGTATCTATTCTGATAAAGATCATTTAGAGAAAAACTGTATTAAAATATATAATTAAAAAAACCTGTTTCTCACTCCTTAAAGGGATAGTTCAACCAAAAATGCAAATTCTGTCATCATACTCCCCCTCACATTGTTCCAAACCTGTATAAATGTCTTTGTTCTGCTGAGCACAAAGGAAGATATTTGGAAGATTGTTTGTAACCCAGCAGATCTCACCTTCCATTGACAACCATAGTAGCGAAAAAAAATATGGCAGTCAGTGGGGGGCAAGATTTGTTTGATTACAAACATTCTTCCAATATCTTCCTTTGTGTACAGCAGAACAAAGAAATTTGGTAACACTTTAGTATAGGAAACACATATAGTTAGTTAGTAAAGTCATTGTAAAATTTAAGTATTGGGTAGGATTAAGAATGTACAATATGATCATGCAAAATAAGGCATTCATATGTGCTTAATAAGTACTAATACACAGCCATTCTAGTAATATGCATGATAATAAACAACTAAAAGACCCTAAAATAAAGTGTTATCTGAAATTTATACAGGTTTGGAGCAACTTGTGGGTGAGTGAATGATGATAGGGAGAACAAAAAATTGTATCCCTTTAATTGGATTGTGATGCAATCATAATGTGTGATCTGTTTCAATAGAGAATAGAAATCCAGAAAATGTTCTGTGAATAAAACATGTATCCACAAAATTATTTAACTTATTAAACTTACTTTCCCTTGAGAGATCTCCTATTCTCAGTTTTTGTTTTGTTTTTTTGTTTTTTTGCACATAGGTCTTTTTTAAATAGGTCTGATGAGGTACTCTGCATCTTTCGCTGTCTATAAAGACGCTACTTTTCAGCAGCAGTTAATCTTGCCATACCTGACAAGAGAGATACAATTATATGACTAGAATGTCCTATGTGTTTTATTAAAAATACAACATTTCTGGCTGTATATTGTCTGTGTTACTATAGAGTCTGTGGTGTTACCAGGAAAGACAGTAACGCCACAGACAGTAACACCACAGACAAATTAGCCTAAATCCAGACTTTTCTAAAATGGAGGCTGTCATCATGATGATTTCAAGATCAGGGGACATTTTGTAAATATTAGTAAGTATGTATTTATCAAAATTCGGATTAAAATATGTAAAATCTGCAAGTTATCAACATAACACCACAGACACTAATAAAGTGCGACACATGAAATTGTCATAAATTTAGCTAATTTTAAGAAAATTAATAATAAAGAATGTACTCATGATGCACCCCTCAGATCAATCAGGACCTGCAATGACCTTTACACACAGGAAGTAGTTCAAATAGAGTTCCCCCTTTTCTTAAAGGGGCGACATCCATTGTAGTAACACAACAGACATGAATTTGGGGGACACTACTTTTTTCTTAAATAATACAAAATATGTATTTTTTAAAACAATTTAATACAATTGTACATGTTAAATAAAATCTATGTTCCCAGTTTAACCACTTTATTTGTGTTAAAAATGTAATATTGTTGCAATTACATTCCATGATACCTCTGTGAGGTATGGCGGGAACATGCATATTTTGTTACAAATGCAATCTTCCAAACTTAATTAAATATGTAATTTGAAACAAAACTTTAACTATTAATAGTGCACAAATTGTGTTTATTCTACAGAATACAAACATGCAAAAAAATTTGAATTTATTGGTATTTAAAGTGTATTTTAACTGTTGTAAAGTAGAGGAACACCATTTGCCACCACAAATAAAGAATGACCCAAAAACTTAACAGTGACCAGAACTGGAGAAGCTTAGGGTTCAGGTGTAATTTCCTGAGTTGTATCACTGAATATAGGTATAGGGGCAGTTGTATCAGGCTACTGATGAGGAGGAGGATGATGAAGGCTGAGATTCGACCTCTGATCTTTCTTTGAAGGTGCAGAAGATGAAAAGCCCAAACCAGAGCTGGCAGACCCACACAAACACTAGTGATGAGAGAGATAGTCTGTCTGATTTCAGTATGCAAAAAAAATGGATCATCCATTGGATTTAAATGCAGATCTTCGTAGTACAGCAGCTGTGTTAAAGATGTCACGATTGTAGTTGTTTTTGTCCTCTATGATCACTCTGAATTGCTGAAAGACAAAATATGTGAGCAAGTGATTTACTTTGCCGCATTTAAAATGTATTTCCAATATCATCCATCTGAATAATCAACACAACACTTCATTGGTTCTCATGCAAATAAAATAATAAATATGATAATAAAATAATAAAATTAAATCTAAAAGGTATCATGTCTCTTGGATTAAACTGCTTCATTCCTATAGATTTATTTTAGCATCTCTTTATGAACCTTTTAATGCATCAGAGTTTTGGGAGAACAGACTTTCAGTGGAGGAACAGAAAACTCTCATATTTCATTAAAATATCTTCATTTATGTCCCAAAGATGAACGAAAGTCTTGCCTTTAACTGAATGAATGTGCACTTGTAGTGTTCTTCAAATATTACAAGTTATTAAATGTATATTTTTAAAACGTTTTACTTGCATGTTTCTTAACACACTTAAGTGCACTTTGTAATGTCAAATTAAACATTTTACTTAATTCCAAATCTTTGTTTTAATAAACTTTTGTCATGTTTTAAAGAAGTATCCTTATTTTAATGTGTTGACTATCATACTAAATAACGTGAAAAGAACTTAATTATAATTTTACTCTCTATCTGTAGTTTATTCAATATTACAGTTAATCTATAATAAGTTAATCTATTTTAAACGTACTAGTGTAATCACAATTATATGACATGGTAATACATGGCATACAGCTTTTAAAGTATAATTTAGTTTTCCATAAATGCTTCTCAGCACATACAGCAGTATACTTTCATAATTAACATGCAGTGAAGTGTCCGAAATCATTACATTCAGTTCGCACTCATGTAGGGAAATGTTTCAGAGCATGAGTGTATTCTTTTGAATAAATAAAAAGCACACAAAATGTTCATATTTTTTGATAGTTGGCAAGTCGTACAAGTATTTATTAAATGACCAAAAAGAAAGGCTAAGAGTTTCACTGTGATTAAAAAAGCATTAAATTCATGACTAATCCAAACAATATTGTCCACACTGTAAGAGAAACATCTGTAGAAAGGTACTGGTCATTTTCTGCCAGAATATTAGAAGTGAAATTTAAAACACAATGCAATGTGTAATTCAAATGGGTAAAACATCTCTATTGGTCATTTGAAAGCAAACAATCAAACTACAATTTTTCATAAGGTCTTACCTGAATGACACGGACACAGTATCTGTCTTGAGATTCAGTGAGCTGTATTCTTCCTTTTTATCTCTCTCTCTCTCTCTGCGTGTGCACGTTTGAGAGCAGTGGAGTGTGTTGGCGCAAGTCAGAGTGTTCCTGTGTGAGTTTCTGCTTTATTCTGTTTTACTTTTACATTATTAAAAAAATACATATAAACAAATGCTAAATTTCATTATTTTTGTACTGTACCATGGTACAACAGTATTACCCACACTATCAAGAAAGAAACTCGTAATCTAGAGCGCAAATGGAGACAAACTCATTCAGAGGTCTTTAGGATTGTGTGGAAAGACAGCACTTCCTGCTATAAAAGGCTCTAAAAGCATCCAGGGCCGAACATCTCCACAAGCTCATAGAAAACAACCAAAACAATCCAAGGTTCTTGTTTAGTACAGTGGCTGATGAACAAATAAACAGACATCACCAGAACTAAATATTCCATAACAGTTTAATAGTAATGGCTTAATGAATTTCTTCACTGAGAAAATCGAAAGCATCAGAAATGCAAACCTGATTCCAAAAAAGTTGGGACACTGTACAAATTGTGAATAAAAACAGAATATAATGATGTGGAAGTTTCAAATTTCAATATTTTATTCAGAATACAACATAGATGACATATCAAATGTTTAAACTGAGAAAATGTATCATTTTAAGGAAAAAATAAGTTGATTTTAAATTTCATGGCATCAACACATCTCAAAAAAGTTGGGACAAGGCCATGTTTACCACTGTGTGGCATCCCCTCTTCTTTTTATAACAGTCTGCAAACGTCTGGGGACTGAGGAGACAAGTTGCTCAAGTTTAGGAATAGGAATGTTGTCCCATTCTTGTCTAATACAGGCTTCTAGTTGCTCAACTGTCTTAGGTCTTCTTTGTCGCATCTTCCTCTTTATGATGCGCCAAATGTTTTCTATGGGTGAAAGATCTGGACTGCAGGCTGGTCATTTTAGTACCTGGATCCTTCTTCTACGCAGCCATGATGTTGTAATTGATGCAGTATGTGGTCTGGCATTGTCATGTTGGAAAATGCAAAGTCTTCCCTAAAAGGGACGACGTCTGGATGGGAGCATATGTTGTTCTAGAACTTGGATATACCTTTCAGCATTGATGGTGCCTTTCCAGATGTGTTAGCTGCCCATGCCACACGCACTCATGCAACCCCATACCATCAGAGATGCAGGCTTCTGAACTGAGCGCTGATAACAACTTGGGTTGTCCTTGTCCTCTTTAGTCTGGATGACATGGCATCCCAGTTTTCCAAAAAGAACTTCAAATTTTGATTCATCTGACCACAGAACAGTTTTCCACTTTGCCACAGTCCATTTTAAATTAGCTTTGGCCCAGAGAAAACGCCTGCGCTTCTGGATCATGTTTAGATATGGCTTCTTTTTTGACCTATAGAGTTTTAGCCAGCAACGGCGAATGGCACGGTGGATTGTGTTCACTAACAATGTTTTCTGGAAGTATTCCTGAGCCCAGTCTAAGGGCCCAATGATCATGGGCATCCAGTATGGTTTTCCGGCCTTGACCCTTACGCACAGAGATTGTTCCAGATTTTCTGAATCTTTGGATGATATTATGCACTGTAGATGATGATAACTTCAATCTCTTTGCAGTTTTTCTCTGAGAAACTCCTTTCTGATATTGCTCCACTATTTTTGCTGCAGCATTGGGGGAATTGGTGATCCTCTGCCCATCTTGACTTCTGAGAGACACTGCCACTCTGAGAGGCTCTTTTTATAACCAATCATGTTGCCAATTGACCTAATAAGTTTCAAATTGGTCCTCCAGCTGTTCCTTATATGTACATTTAACTTTTCCGGCCTCTTATTGCTACCTGTCCCAACTTTTTTGGAATGTGTAGCTCTCATGAAATCCAAAATGAGCCAATATTTGGCATGACATTTCAAAATGTCTCACTTTCAACATTTGATATGTTATCTATATTCTATTGTGAATAAAATATAAGTTTATGAGATTTGTAAATTATTGCATTCCTTTTTTATTCACAATTTGTACAGTGTCCCAACTTTTTTGGAATCGGGTTTATAAATATTAATATAAATATAATATAGGGGTGGTTCATTATGATTTGACTTTTTTAACTTCAGTTAGTGTGTAATGTTGCTGTTTGATCATAAACAACATCTGCAAAGTTACGACACTCAAAGTTCAATGCAAAGGAGATATTTTCTTTTAAAGAATTCTCTGTTTAAGAACTAAACGGCTGTTAGGGACTACAACGAGCTTCTTCCTGGGTTGGTGACATCACTAACCCTTACATTTACATAAACCCCGCCCCCGAGAACACACAACAAAGGTGAGACCATGTTATCACAATACAGTAACAAATGCAATAGCATGTCATAAAAGCAAGATACCAACATAAGTTATAACCGTAATTAAAATAAACTATACCTGTTCTATCTTCATGCAGTATATTATTCTCTGGCTCTTTAGGCATCTTACAACAGTTATAGATTATCATGACAGAATATGCTAATCAATGATTTTAAGATATCCAACATCAGCTAAATTAAGCAATTCTAAATGTTGTCACTTCTTAAGTCTCTCCATTATTGTCTGACTTCAGTTTGAACATAAAAGGCTGAACAGTTTCTGACATTTTCATTGAGTCTGCATGAGGTAATCGGTGCTGCTAACATGAGCTCTTGAAACCCCGTCCTCTGCTTAGAAGCAGCAGCTCATTTGCATTTAAAGGGACACACAAAAATTGAGCGTTTTTGCTCACCCTCAAAAAGTGACAAATTTAACATGCTATAAAAAATGATCTGTGGGATATTTTGAGCTTACAATTCACATACACTGGGGACATCAGAGACTTATATTGCATCTTGTGAAAATGGCATGATAAATTACTATGGTAATGAAACCTGCTATAAACCAATCCATCTTTTTGAGCCTGAAAAACCAGAGTTTGCTCAAACTAATCTCAAACTTACCCGGGAAGCAACTGAAACCAGCTTCGTGCAACAGGCCACTAATCTCTGCTTCTATCGCTTGTTTCTGCTTCTTCTTCACCTGTGTTTTGATCCGGAGGTTCTGAACTGATTCAGAAGATGCATAATAGCACCTTCTACAGTATAACAGTGGAAACATGGATAGCCAGTAAATTTTGTCTTTGGTGGGAAAGCGTTGTGTTGTAAATGATGGAAAATCACAGCAATGATGGGAAAAGAGTTCATTTATGTACTACATTTACAGAGGTGCTATAAAATTTGATTTAATGCTTTTAAACATTTAAGTAAAGATGGTTTAAGTAAAGATTATTCATGCTTCTTTACTGAAACCACAGTCAGATCTCAGATATGAGAGCGGAGATCAAACCAGCAGATAAACCAACAACCAGAAACCAGCAGTAGAGAAAAAAGAAGAAAGAGCAAAAACACAGACAGAACGAGAGACGAAATCAAGCAAGACTGAAAACTTTCTTATTCCATGAGCACAGCGCTTTAAAACAAATCCTGAATATATCTAGGTAAGACATGGTTGTTTATTGATTTTTTTCCCCCTTGAAGTCATTAAAGATTATAATACAGACTAGAATACATGAATCTTTTCAGCCTGATGATTCGGAGTTGTATGTTTAGCTGGTTTTATGAGATTTGTAACACTTCTGAAAGTTGCTCAGCATTTATTCAGCACAAGTTCTATTTTTCTTATTTATACATTTACATATTTTCAGCTGGATATCACAAAGAGATCAAAGACAGACTAGAATATGGATTATTATCCATTTGGCTTTAAGCTGGTTCCTGTCCTGCCACAGATAAGGGTCAGATTGTCCATTTTCATCATCATTGGTGCGTGCGCAGGTCTACCAGCTCTTGTTTGGTCTGTCAGCGATCTAATTCATCACAGAAATAATGGGCACCGTGTTTCAGCCTTCATCATCCTCCTCCTCCTCACTGATATTTTCGAGCTTCTCTTGAGTCCCTACATACTGGTTAAACTTCTTGTAGTTCATCTCTCCTGGCATGATTGGTTAGATTGTTTTTTTTTTTATTCATGGCCGTTAAGAGCCTGTAGTCTGCTCCTGAACCAGCTGGTGGTGCTAGAGGGAATTCTCTCAGTGAAATATCCACTGTACACTGATTCTGTTTTCTCTTCACCTTGTTTCATCATTTTCTACATACTTGTGTTTCTCTGTATCATTATTGGTGAGATTTTTTTGTACAATTATTACTTATTGGTTGTTCAATTTGTGTTCATTGTGTCAGTGATCACATGGATAATATTTTCTTGCATTTCATGTTGTGCCAGTCGTCACTCTCCCGCATCCAGAAAACCAGATCATCATATTTGGGTTGTTTTCATATTCACTCTGCTGGTGCTTTATCTGCCCTTTATTTCACTATGTTTCTTCTTATTCTTTAATCCATCTTTTCTTCAGCCTCTTCCTGTTTGGCTTACTCCTTGTTTCTTGTTGAGTGTGAGACTGATTTCAGACCCTCTCCTGTGTGTACTGGTCTGCCGGCAGAATCTCAGTATTCAGACATCACAAAAACCTGAAGGGACTAGTTTAGTCTGAGCTGGTCTGGGAAGATGGACTGGTTGTGATGACATAACATTTTGACTGTATAAAATATGCAGAAACTAGTGCTGTCAACCAAGTAAACGAATGAATTAACAGCACATTTTTCTGTAATTAACTGGGATGAATCACACGCACATTACATTTTAAATTTTCATTTGAATCTCCAAATTAATGCAGCTGAAGACATTAAGATAGTATATTTTACATATTTGTTGTACACAGGTACTATGATTGAAGGCCAGTATGACCAACACTGATACTGATGCCTCTATTTATTGGATTTTATTTATTTTTTATTTTTTAATTTCTGGGGATGACATTTGTAATTATAGCCATTCGGCATTACAGTAAAAATTATTATTTTTCTTTTTAGACTTTTATCAGATGTTTATGTTTATCTTTTATCTTTTATCAATTACAGAACATTTAAATTATTACAGCAACTTTTAATTTAAGTAAACTTGCCTTATTATTAAATGTGTTTCTGCCGTCTCTGTCAAGCTTTCTATCAGCTTTCATGATGAATAGCCTAAGTAATCAATTACTAATTAAAGCATTAGTTTTATTGTATAGTCATCTACATACAAAATAAGTGTCTGATATAAATACTTATTTCCGCACTTACTGTATATCTCTGTCTTAATTACTGAAAGGAGCAGACATGATTGTTTTATATTTAATCTTGATCTCTCACTTTTATATTTTTTGTTTTACAGTGTATATTCTCTGTCTGTCAGTGTATTATGTGATCATATTAAAGTGAATATTCATGCAGTTGTAATGCTCTTCATATGCATAACTCTCACATAAACCGGATGTGTAATTCACTGATAAAACACACTAATGTAATCATATCTATACTGATTGGTTGACGAATGTTCTAAGGCATGCAATTATTTTCAGGGAAACGCACAGCTAAAGTAGTTCTGGCAGGTCTTGACTGCATTGCAGTTGCATATCACTTCGCCAAATTATTTCAGTTATATCAAAAGGTCCTTAAAGCTGAAAACAGCAAAAGAAACAAAACCTACAATGACATTGACAAAGCAAATAAATATAATAAACAATAGGATAAAAATGACAAATTATTGTCATGGTTTTTACGCTCTTTCTCCTGCTCAAACACAAATACAGTACAGACACACACTCGCACAGAAATGTCAGCACTGCTCTGATGAATTTATCAGTAAAATACTTTAGCAACTTAAAAGTTGCTAAAGATCTTTTAAAACAAAAAATTCAGTCAGGAATCAGGCCTCATCATAGCACAGAAACTGTGCTCATTAAAATTACAAAGACTTGTTTCTTCTGACCAAGGCTGTGTCTCAATACTGGTTTTACATAATCTTAGTGCTGCATTTGACACTATAGATAATAAAATACTCTTAGATCAAATACAAAATTACATTGGTATTCAGGGATAGGCATTAAGGTGTTTTAAATCATACCTATCAGAAGATAACATCAGTAAATTTTGGAGTGCTGCAAGGATCTGTGTTAGGGCCCCTGTTATTTTCAATATGTATGCTACCACTTGGTAATGTTATAAGAAAACATGGAATTAGTTTCCACTGTTATGCCAGTGAGTCATTTATTTCATCAAGACCAGATGAAATCTCTAAAATAATATAAATAATAATATAAATATAATATATTTGTCATGATTGATTACAGGAAGCAAATGCAAGTAACGCCGTTTATTGAACAACAAGCAGTAACAGAAACACAGTCAATGAGAACGTGCAGGCTACAGGTAGGCGCAGGGACTGAGATGGTCGGCTGGTGACGTGGCGTGGTGACTGAAGAGTGGCGGTGAGATAAATCCAGGATCCAGACAAAAGACAAGGCACGAAGACAGTAATCCACAGAAGACGACGAACAACTGGGACTCCGGTCAGGAACAGACGAGACAACCACGAACAGGACACCAAACAACGATCTGACAATGGAGACAGGAATGAGGTGAGTATTTAAGGACTGAGGGAATGAGCAGCAGGTGGGGAGAGTGATGGGTGGCAGCTGGGTCCAATAATCACCCACGTGGCCTGGGCACACCCACAAACACACTCGCACACAAACACAAACACACCCACTGCTGTCATAACACAGAGCACGCGACAAGAAGGAAACAATGCATCTGCGAACCGTGACAGTACCCCTCCTCCTAGGAATGCCTCCTGGCATTCCCCGACTCCCTTACCTGTCGATTGTAATCATCGATAAGGGTGTGATCCAGAATGTCCCTGGCAGGAACCCAACTCCTCTCCTCCGGACCGTAACCTTCCCAGTCCACCAAGTACTGAAATCCGCGTCCCCTCCGCCTAGAGTCCAGAATGCGATTTACCGAATAAGATGGTTCCCCATCTATGAGACGCGGCGGTGGGGGAACCGGGGCTGGCGGATTAATCTCAGAATGAAAAACAGGTTTAATTTTGGAGACATGGAAGACGGAATGAATCCTCCTGTACACTGGAGGAAGTTTGAGGCGGACTGCCACCGGACTAATGATCTTGGTGACAGTGAACGGGCCAATGAATTTTGGAGCAAGCTTCTTAGAAACGGGTCGGAGAGGAATATCCTTAGTAGAAAGCCACACTTTTTGACCGACGACGTAAACCGGAGGCCTTGACCGGTGGCGATCGGCCTTGGCCTTGGTGCGTTCCCTCACTTGGAGGAGAGTCTCTCGGGCTCTCGTCCAAGTTCGGTGGCACCTCTGGACAAAGGCGTGGGCAGAGGGGACCGCGACCTCGGATTCCAGACTGGGAAAAATAGGTGGCTGGTAACCTACACTGCATTCAAACGGAGATAGGCCCGTGGACGACACTGGTAAAGTATTGTGTGCGTACTCCACCATTGAGAGTTGTTGACTCCAGGAGGAAGGATTCTTGGAGACCATACATCGCAACGCTCGCTCCAAATCCTGATTGGCTCTCTCAGTCTGACCATTGCTCTGGGGGTGAAACCCCGACGACAGACTAACAGTCGCCCCCAGCAATCTACAGAATTCCTGCCAAAATTTGGAAACGAATTGGGGACCCCTGTCAGAGACCACGTCTACCGGGAGGCCATGAATCCGAAAGACGTGGTCAATGATCGTAACCGCTGTCTCCTTGGCTGAGGGTAATTTGGGCAAGGGAATAAAATGAGCCGCCTTCGAGAACCGGTCCACTACGGTTAAAACAACCGTGTTCCCTTGGGAGGGTGGGAGGGCGGTCACAAAATCTAGCGAGATATGGGACCAGGGTCTCGAAGGGACTGACAGCGGTTGAAGTAACCCATCTGGGGCACGATTGGAAGTCTTACCAACAGCGCAGACTGAGCAAGCCAAGACAAAATCGCGAACGTCACGAGCCATGAGAGGCCACCAGAATCGTTGCTTAACCAAAAACTTAGTTCGACTGACTCCTGGATGACATGCCACGTTGGAACAATGACCCCACTGAATGACCCTGGACCGTAATCCCTCCGGCACAAATAATCGGTTTGGTGGGCACTCGGGCGGAGGCGTTACCCCTTCTAGAGCCGACTTGACTCTCGATTCGACCTCCCATATGAGTGTGGAGATAACTAATCTCTCGGGAAAAATACACTCGGGAGTAGACGGGCGTTCGGAACGGTCAAAAATACGAGACAAAGAGTCGGGTTTGATGTTTTTGGAACCCGGGCGGTACGAGAGAGTAAAATCAAAACGTCCGAAAAAAAGTGCCCACCGAGCCTGCCTGGAGTTCAATCTCTTGGCAGTTCTGATGTATTCTAGGTTCTTATGATCGGTCCAGACGATAAAGGGTACCCCAGAGCCCTCTAACCAGTGGCGCCATTCCTCCAACGCTAACTTGACTGCCAGCAACTCTCGATTACCAATGTCGTAGTTACTTTCGGCGGGAGATAAACGATGAGAAAAAAACGCGCACGGATGCATCTTATCGTCCGCGGAAGCACGCTGGGACAACACTGCACCTACCCCCACCTCTGATGCGTCAACCTCCACCACAAACTGCCGTGATGGATCAGGGGCAACGAGAATGGGGGCCGAAACAAAGCGAGCCTTCAGTTTGGCAAACGCAGCCTCAGCTGCGTCTGACCACCTGAACGTAGTTCTGGGGGAGGTCAAGGCGATCAGAGGTGAGGCTAGTTGGCTGAAGTTGCGAATGAAACGCCGGTAAAAATTGGCGAACCCCAGAAACCTCTGTAGGGCCTTACGGGAATCTGGATTTGGCCAATCCACCACAGCCTTAACCTTCTCAGGGTCCATGCGTACTCCCTCAGTCGACACGATGTACCCTAGGAAAGGAACAGACTGTGCATGAAAAACGCATTTCTCCGCCTTGACAAAAAGCCCATTCACTAACAACCTCTGAAGCACTCGTCGAACGTGCTGTACGTGTTCCTGGAGAGATGAGGAAAAAATCAATATGTCGTCCAGGTAGACATATAAGAACTGATCGACCATATCTCTCAGCACGTCATTAACGAGTGCCTGGAAGACCGCTGGGGAGTTGGAAAGCCCGAACGGCATGACCAAATATTCAAAGTGCCCCCTAGGGGTGTTAAAGGCGGTCTTCCATTCATCACCCTCCCTGATGCGGACCAAATGATAAGCATTCCTTAAATCCAATTTTGTGAAGACGGATGCTCCCTGCAACCTCTCAAAGGCTGAAGACATTAACGGCAAAGGATAGGTATTCTTTACCGTAATGTTGTTCAACCCCCGGTAATCAATACAAGGTCGCAGGGAACCATCCTTCTTCCCCACAAAAAAGAACCCCGCCCCCGCTGGAGAAGAGGAATGGCGAATGAACCCGGCTGCTAGTGAATCAGAAATATATTTCTCCATAGCCTCTCTTTCGGGGACCGAAAGTGAATATAACTTGCCTTTAGGCGGAGACTTCCCTGATACTAGATCTATGGCACAGTCGTAGGGACGATGCGGAGGAAGAGAAGCAGCCCTGGACTTACTGAACACCTCCTTCAGGTCCTGGTACTCAATGGGCACGGTAGACAGATCCACTGCTTCCTCCTGTAAAACAGAACCAGAAACAGACGAACAAGCAGAGACAAGACAAGACTTATGACACTCCTCACTCCAGGCCACAATGGAATTCTGGACCCAGTCTACCCGGGGGTTGTGTTTGGTGAACCAAGGATGACCAAGGACGACGGGGGTGTGAGGGGAATCAAAAATAAAAAACTTAATCCGTTCCGAATGGTTGCCAGCGGTGATGAGGGTGAGATCTTCAGTTTCGTGAGAAATGGTGGGAAGGCTCTGTCCGTTGAGTGCGTGAACAGCGATTCTGTCGGTGAGTGGTTTGAAAGGAATGTGGAACTTGGTGGCGAAAGATTGGTCCATGAAGTTACCTTCTGCCCCAGAATCCAGAAGTGCGTTGCAGTTGTGAAAGTGATGCGACCATCCCAATCTCACCGGGAGGAGGGTGGATGTGGTTGAGGACTTTCCAGCGGAGATCCCACCCGACAGTAGCCTCAAACTTACTGCCGGGCTTGCCCTTTTAACGGGCAGTTGTAAGCGAAATGGCCCGCCTTGCCACAATATAAACAAAGTCCTTGGGACCTCCGCCTCTCCCGCTCCTCCCGGGAAAGCCGAGCTCGACCCACCTGCATGGGCTCATGATCTTGAAGGGGACTGACCGTGTCCCCGCCGCTGGACCTCAGGACTTCCTCACTCCTGTGGGCTGGACTTCTCCGCTCGGCCCTGGTCAGCCGAGCATCCACCCTGAGCGCCAGGTCGACAAGACCATTAAACGTGGTGGGGAGGTCCAGCGTGTAGATCTCCCTTTGGACACGGTCAGCCAACCCATGCAGGAACATGTCCCACTGCGCCTCCTCGTTCCAGTGACACTCTGCCGCCAATGTACGAAATTCGATGGAATAGTCAGACACCGACTTCTCTCCTTGGCGTAGTTCCGCCAACTGTCTGGCGGCTTCTCTCCCCGCGACTGAGCGGTCGAACACTCTCTTCATCTCTGCGGAGAGTGACTGGAACGAGGTACAGCAGGGGTCTTGGTTCTCCCACACCGCCGTTCCCCAGAGCGACGCCTTCCCCGTCAAAAGCGTCAGTACGAAAGCCACTCTGCTTTGTTCGGTGCTGTAGGTGCGGGGCTGCAGAGCAAAGTGCATGGTACAATGAGTCAGAAAAGCTCTGCAAAATCCTGGTTCACCTGAATAAGCTTCGGGTACAGGGAGACGAGGCTCCGAAGCGGCGACGCTCGCTGGTGTGGGTGGGGAAACGGCCGGTGTGGGCGGCGCAGCGGGGACACGAAGCAGCTGGACTTGCTGGGTGAGCTCGGACACCTGCGCCACGAGAGCCTGCACGGCTCTTCCCGTCTCGTTGAGGTTTCTCTCCTGCGACTCCATTCGACGAATGCTGCTGTTGACGAAATCCTCCAGCGAAGACTGCTGAGTGCTTGCTGCTTCCGTAGCGAGGTCAGATCGTTCTGTCATGATTGATTACAGGAAGCAAATGCAAGTAACGCCGTTTATTGAACAACAAGCAGTAACAGAAACACAGTCAATGAGAACGTGCAGGCTACAGGTAGGCGCAGGGACTGAGATGGTCGGCTGGTGACGTGGCGTGGTGACTGAAGAGTGGCGGTGAGATAAATCCAGGATCCAGACAAAAGACAAGGCACGAAGACAGTAATCCACAGAAGACGACGAACAACTGGGACTCCGGTCAGGAACAGACGAGACAACCACGAACAGGACACCAAACAACGATCTGACAATGGAGACAGGAATGAGGTGAGTATTTAAGGACTGAGGGAATGAGCAGCAGGTGGGGAGAGTGATGGGTGGCAGCTGGGTCCAATAATCACCCACGTGGCCTGGGCACACCCACAAACACACTCGCACACAAACACAAACACACCCACTGCTGTCATAACACAGAGCACGCGACAAGAAGGAAACAATGCATCTGCGAACCGTGACAATATTAAAGGGGTGGTTCATTATGATTTCACTTTTTTAACTTAAGTTAGAGTGTAATGTTGCTGTTTGAGCATAATCTGCAAAGCTATGACGCTTAAAGTTCAAAGCGAAGGGAGATATTTTCTTTTAAAGGGGACCTATTATGCAAAATTCACTTTTTAAGGTGTTTGAACACAGATGTGTGTCCACAGTGTGTGTAAACAACAAGCCTATAATGGTAAAAATCAACCCAATACTTTTTAATCCCCATTTATCATTTTCAATCTCTCAGAACACACTGTTTGATATTTCCCCCTACTCCTACATAAGAGTTGGGAAACCCCGCCCATGACTGGTGATGATCTGCCCTGTTAGCATGGACACACCCCTGAGTGAGAAGCGCAGAGTCCACCATTTCTGTGTACTCGCTGTATCAGCTAGAGATATGCAATGTCTGTGCCAAAAAACATTACAAATGTTCTGTTGTTGGATGTACCAACGAACATACGATGCCCCATAGTCTCCCGCCATCTGAGTCACTGAGAACCACCACGGTTGAAGTTATCAAGGATGGATCAGTACAAACTGTATGTCATGGCAGAGAGAGAGAGTGCGCGCAATTTATTACTGTCCATCTGAGTTGTTTTACAGATATAAAGTTTACCAGTTTATTAAGTACCCTCTGAAAAGGCATACAGCTTATGGTGATTTTATGTAGTGATGACGTACGCATCATTTTTTTTGTGTGATGTCTGTAACACAATAACATTTTCATTACATCAAACTGACAAAACTCAATACTCAGTAAACATACACAAAAGGTGTATAATCACTTTGTTTCCTTTTTAGTAGGCTATATTTCTCTGTGTGCACTATTGTAAACGATCTGTATCAGCAATTTAGTTGTCCTTAACCCATGACAGATTTACAAAACACAAACGTAATAATGAACAAATATCAACTCTTTCAAAACAACGAGTGATTGTGTAATTATATTTTCTGACGACATTAGGCACTTATGTCGTAATGCATCGCGCGGCCTCCACCAGCTCAGCGGAGTCAGCCGCCTCCCAGCCGCGATTGCGCAATCCATCGCGCGGGCGCCGCTGGCCGCATCTCAACCGCTAAATTTATCGATTTAATATACAAATTCATCAAACTAACACATATAACTAACGTATAAACATTTTATGAACACAAACTGTGATGCCACATCACTCATCTTACCTGTAAAAACACATAAACAGTAGCCTGGATGCCAGCCGAACTTAGCCCCGCCCACAACATTTTGAGGTCGGGGAGTTCGGTCTGGACTCGATCCTTAGAGGAGTAATTATGCCCGAACAGAAACTGTTCGGACCAATCACATTGTCAGGGCGATGATTGACAGATTATCACCAGAAACGTAATCAGCCACGTCATCAAAGAGCGCTTGGGGAGTTTGACTGACAAGCGATCTAACCAATCAGAACGCCGCATCCGCCATTTTGTCCGACAAAGCAGTCAGGAGTTAGAAGATTAACCTTGGTGGAGTTAAACTTGAAAAATTGTGCATATTGACGTCTTTCCGCGTTTGAAACAACATTCATTCTCATGTTCATTCATGTTTATTTGATGTCACGATCATGGTCACAACCCATTAAAGAGCCACAAAACGGTTTTTATTGTTTGAATTTTTTTTAATAACTACACAGTTTGAAAGCTGGGACTTTGTTTAATATCATAAGTAACCTGCTCTGTCTCGTCTGTCGCTGTGTTGTCAGTTTCCTCTTTGCTCCGCGATGCATTTTCCACTCTGTGTGGCGTGACAGCACCACGGCTTGTTGGACAAAGCAACAGTAACTAACGGGGGGCGGGTCTTTGCGAAAGGTCAATTAGTTTACAACAATGATGGCTGTTGAAGAACTGAGATGTGTAGATTCCGCCATCGCGTCCGTTATAGAAGATATCGACAGCGCATTAATTTTAAAAAAGGAACAGAGGACCGCGATCAAGGCATTTGTCGATGGGAAAGATGTCTTTGCCGTCCTTCCTACGGGATTCGGCAAAAGTTTGATTTATCAGCTGGCCCCGATGGTCGCTAAGAAGAGTTCTGTTGACAACTATGCGTCGTAGCTGTGTGTGTTAATTCTACTATGCAGTAAACACAGTCAGAAAATAGGAAAACAAAACAATAACAATTGGACTGGCATTTTTAAACTTCTCTTATAACTCACTCTAGACGTTTGTACCATAAAACAAAACATCATTAGTAAAGGACATTTCTATCTCAAACATAGTCCTTAAACCTAGCAGGTGGCTTAATAGCTCAACCAGCAAAGGTCCTCTTTGGGGAGGAACCGGAACCAGGAGGAATGGTGGGAACACAGGGCACAGCTGCATTAGTGGCAGCAGGCGGGGCTAGTCTCTTTTGCAGTAACTTAGGTTGTTGGCTCGGACACTTCCTGTAAATGCCTCCTGTTTCTGTGTACTACAGTCCTTTGGTCGGTTTGGACAATGTAAGATCTGGGCTCTGGTGCTTTTGCAGTGACTTTCACTGGGGTCCTCCAGCCCTTCTCCCCGTCCATCTTAACTGTAACACTCTGACCAGGCTGCAGTGTCGACAAGGGCCTGGCTGAATGACACCTGTTGTAGAAGAAGCGGTAGGCTGATTTAGTCAGTTGGTCTTTCAGTCTTACAGTTTGGTGAGTTGGACGTAGAGCTGGACGTAGCTGCTGGGGCAACACAGGCACCGTAGTCCTGATCTCATGGCCAAACATGAGATAAGCTGGGCTGTGACCTGTTGCGGTGATGGGAGTAGCTCTGTAGCTCAGCAGGGCGAGCTGTGGGTCTGGCTGTCGCAGGATTCTCTTGGCGATGGCAACACTCCTTTCAGCCGAGAGGGTAGCTATGGTAGCTAACAAGGGAAAAGCAGCAGGGAAACATGAAGTGAACAGAGGAAAAGAATACGAATTTCAAAATAAGAGTCCAAGACAGACACCGGGGAACACAGGCAGGGATCGTGACAAAAATAGATGTTGCCATCTAATATTCCAAGTTAATGTTGAAACAACATTAATATTTCAACCACACTTCAATGGTGTATCAACAAATTCCTTTTAAAATATAAATGACACCTTTCTAGAAAGCATGGTAGGGGTGTTCAAATTTTCCACCCAAGTTTATCTCCAGCCCTAATTAAACACACCTGAAGCAGCTAATCAAGGTCATTAGGATCAATGAAAACTTCCAGTTTCTTTCTTCTGTTGAACACTTCTATCTGGGTCTGGTGCTCTCATATTTATCTCTAAAGTTTAGAAGAGATCTCACCAACTTTACAAATCAAATGTCTCTTTGTGAACTCAAACATGTCTACCATATATTATTTATTAATAATCAAATTGGTTAAGGATTGAGTCGTAAGCCATTTAATGTGCCTTTCAGCAAAGAAAGCTCCAGGGTTACTGTTCCTAGTAAGACTTCTGTAAGTCAGTTTTGATAAAGGCATAACCTCAGACCATTACGTCAGATGCATATGGCACATTTAACTGGAAACACTTCATCTGGTTGGTTGAATTATACAGGAAGTCCGGGAGACATGTGTGTCAGGTTCTTTAACGGTCCACCTGGAAACAAATGCTGTGAAGCCAAACCTCTTTGTGGAAGAAGAAAGCCGTCATGTTTACAACTCTGAAAATGAATGCTTAATAGAATCAACTAAACATAAATCAGTTTTCAAATGAATGTGACATTCACGGCTCCATTGTTGCAGTAAACTTGCACAATGTTCTTGAATTAATAATTTATTAGATGCATGCCCATCTGTTATTGTAAGGACATCGACTTCACATTTTCACATCCCTAAATATGACACGGAACAAAACAAATTGTGATTGGTTGCGTTACGTCAGTCAAATGTCCTCTTGGGCGGTCCTTGGACAATGAAAGCTACGATAGAGTCTAGACCTTCTGCCGTCAGTCTGCAGGTCTGGCTACACGAGACTATCGGGTATATTACTATTTCCAAGAACAAAGCACATAAAATGTACAGCTCTATTCTTTTATTGTGTGTTAACCTTATTTTTTGCATAACTTCACTCTTAATATAGGCTTAAACTCTGAATTTATGGATTGTTTTCTACTTTAGTGCCTTTCAAGTACTTGACTTGGTGCACAATTTGTAAAGTTGTCTTTAAAAGAGACAAAGGTGGGCGATCCAATTTCTCTAGCTGAGGAAAATATGAGCACAGTGTGTGATGTTGTTGAGATCTCTTCTAAAATTCACAGTCTCACAGTGGTCTCCAATGGTCTTTAGAGTTAGAGTGTGAGACTTAAGCTAAAGTCTCCATTTGATGTTAAAGTAACCTCATTTATGTCAAAGAGAAATATTTGATATGTGAAAGAGATCTCATTTTTGATTTCTTTCCTCTGGATCCACCTGGATCATTGTGAGAAACCATTCTTGAAGCCATTTTGATGCAAAGTGATGATGCATGTCTTTCTTTGGAGGTAACCATTGATAACACAAAAATCCCAACTTTTATAGCCCAACTTGCCTCAACAAACCTGCCTAGAAATGTCTAGTATGCCTAATTAGATCTTGATTAGCTGCTTCAGGTGTGTTTAATTGCAGCTGGAGCTAAACTCAGCAGGACAGTGGTCCTCCAGGAGCAGGATTGGACACCCTTGTTTTATAGCAATCAGTCAGCTCTTATAATCTAATCAGAATGATAGTGAATTCACCTGACTAACACTTGTTCACACTTTCCCATGTGCTGATGATATGATTAGTGAAATGATGTTGGCTGGTCATTAATCTTTACTGAAACCACAGTCAGAGCTCAGATATGAGAGCGAAGATCAAACCAGCAGATAAACCAACAACCAGAAACCAGCAGTAGAAAAAAAGAAGAAAGAGCAAAAACAGAAATAGAATGAGAGAGTAAATAAAGTGAGACTGAAAACTTTTTTATGCCATGAGCACAGCACTGTAAACAATTCCTGAATATATCTAGGAAAGACATGGTTGTTCATTGATTTTTTTCCCCCTTGAAGTCATTAAAGATGAACTGACATATAATACAGACTAGAATACATGAATCTTTTCAGCCTGATGATTCTGAGTTGTATGTTTAGCTGGTTTTATGAGCTTTGCAACTTCTGGAAGTTGCTCAGCATTTTCTATTTTCAAGTTCTATTTTTCCTATTTATACACTGATAATAATTTCCTGGCAATCCACATGATACCACACCCACTCCACAAATGCAGTGAAGGTCCCTCCCCGGACAACTGGGCATTTGTAAAGGTATTGATTCCCGTGAGGAGGAATGAGCAAAGGCAATCGACTGCTAAGCAAGGTGGAAATGTTCCTCGAGGGAGCGATCTCCCTGTTCGAGGCACAAGAGATGAAAAGATGGACTGCCCATGGTGATGGGGAAAATCAAACCAAAAATATAGCTGCAAGCAGTGATGATAGGCCCAACCCATGGCAACACTGTTCGAGATATCCAATATCCATTTGCAATGTAGCATTGTCAATGTCTTTGCATCAGGTTCAGAAAGTTTGGTGAGAATCGTAAGAATCCCCAATGAGAAGTAGTTAAAAATTCAGAGCCTGATTTTTCAAAAAAATCACATTCAAACCAAAATAGCTGACGCCCTGTTGGTCGGAGCTAATGACTGTGAATTAGAAAGTTGTCCAGCTTGATGAGAACAATATATGTACAGAGTTTGATGACTGTGGTTAAAACTTTTATCAAAAGGTGGCGCTATAGAGCACCTCCTCCACACCCGTTTCTAAGGCTTTGCCAGTGTCTGACAACATGTTTGTGGTGAGTTTCATATAATTCAAAGCTTGCTAAGAGCCTCAAAAACACCCAGAAAGAATATTAAAGTTTGAATTGCCATGGCAACAGTATTTAAGATAACCAAGAATCATTTCGCATATCTACATCTGCCATATCTTGACATTATTATGATGAATCGGGTCAATCGGGTAAATATAAGGGCGATTTCGAAGCATTTTGAAAGTGACGCTCTTCCTGCTGCCAGTTGGTGGCATTATGACTTTGACTCATGATAGTCACATCCATGTGATCAGCCTGCTACAACAAACATGCAGTTGAAGTTTCATCAAAATCAGTCAATGCATGCAGAAGTTATAACACACTTCCTGTTTCTCTTTTTTCACAATCAGTATGTTGCCTCACCATGCTGCTCGAGATATCAAAAATCCGCTCACAATTTAGCATCCTTAAAGTTTTAATTTCATGCTGACTGAGATTGCTTTTAATCGTCCAGAGAATGTGTTTTTCAAACAACCCATAATTGCTGACTTCCTTTTGGGCTATCATATGTCTTGTGTGAAAATTATACTGTATAGAAATGCACAAAGATGAGGATGAAGATTCCAAAAGTCTTTAATTAATTCAACACACAGACAATTCAAACACAGGGTAGCTTCAGTGAAACATAGATGAGACCGGACAACATAAATTGAGAACACAGGAACTTAAATTCACATTCAGACGCGGTGATTAATGACGACACAGCTGAATGTGATGGCAAATCAAACTAGTAACCATAGTGACTAACACAGGCAGGGAAATGATGCAAACACAAAGTCCAAACTGAACTGAAACTGTGACACAAACAAAGCTGCCAAGGTATTTATTTGTGACAGTTCATAGACTTATATTTTATTCTTTGTATACCCCTTTTGAGGTATTTTATTTTTTACTATTTTAACTATATGCTGCTAATGAAGACTTGCTACTACCAATAAATACACAGACTTGCTGCTCTGATCATTTATGACATGAAAAAAAATAAAATAAAATAAAATAAAATAAAATAAAATAAAATAAAATAAAATAAAATAAAATAAAATAAAATAAAATAAAATAAAATAAAATAAAATAAAAAGTATTATAAAATCCCCACAAAAAGGCAGGTGACGAGCAATGGTCAAGACCAGCCTATTCACATGCATTCTGCTGTATTTCAAACATGCTGCTGCATCAATAGACCCAACAACAGAGACAACAAGTGTGAGTCTACAGGACAAGACATTTGAACTTCTGCTGCTCTGAAGAGTCATGAGAAGCACATGTATGCATGCAAGTTTTGTTACTAATATACTGTACAGATCAGTACACATCTTTATTTTGTTTTGAATGTACCTCAAAATAATGTACAATGATTGAAATAGCAAGGACTGAAAGTAAAGTTCAGACTGACGTCTGATCAGCGTTGGGTTCTGTGTGTGTTTGTGGTGTCTGAGCATCGTTGAGATTTCCTCTGCAGACCAGAACACACAGGAGAGGGTCTAACATCGCTCTCAAACCCATGAAGTGAGGAGACATAAAAGTCCAATGTGGTCTAGCTTTCTTCCTGAGGAAATCTACAGGGTTCAACATTGCTAAAAACAGTATGAAGTTAATAAAGGCAACAATTAACACTAAACATGTTTTTTTGCTGAAAGAAGGAGAACAGATGTGACATGTGACTCCACACACTACTGCAGCAAATAAGCAGAGCAATAAAAGAAATGTGCAAAAACAAAAGAATATAAAAATGATCAAATTTCCAAAAAGGTCCATGAAGATGAATGGTAAGGAAAAGATGAGCACAAGGATGATGATTATGATGTAGCAGGAGCGTGAGAAAATATGTGACAGAGCCGCCTCTGTAGCCACCAGCTGATGGAGGTGAAAACTACAAAAACTTAATAGTGACCAGAACTGGAGAAGCTTAGGGTTCAGGTGTAATTTCTTGAGTTGTATCACTGAATATAGGTTTAGGGGCAGTTGTATCAGGCTACTGATGAGGAGGAGGAGGATGATGAAGGCTGAGATTCGGCCTCTAATCTTTCTTTGAAGGTGCAGAAGACGAAAAGCCCAAACCAGAGCTGGCAGACCCACACAAACACTAGTGATGAGAAAGATAGTCTGTCTGATTTCAGGACGCAAAAGAAATGGATTATCATGAGGATCCATTGGATTTATATGCAGATCTTCGTAGTACATCATTTAGTAATTTCAGCAGCTGTGTTAAAGATGTCACGATTGTAGTTGTTTTTGTCCTCTATGATCACTCTGAATTGCTGAAAGACAAAATATGTGAGCAAGTGATTTACTTTGCCGCATTTATATAAAATGTATTTCCAATATCATCCATTTGAATAATTATCAACACAACACTTCATTGGTTCTCATGTTAATAAAAGAATAACATTAAATCTAAAAGCTATCATGTCTCTTTAGAAGCCTTGAATTAAACTGCTTCATTCCTATGGATTTATTTTTCCATCTCTTTATGAACCTTTTAATGCGTCAGAGTTTTGGGAGAACAGACTTTCAATGGAGGAACAGAAAACTCTCATATTTCATTAAAAATATCTTCATTTATGTCCCGAAGATGAACGAAAGTCTTGCCTTTAACTGTATGAATGTGCACTTGTAGTGTTCTTTAAATATTACATGTTATTAAATGTATATTTTTAAAATGTTATACTTGCATGTTTCTTAACACACTCAAGTACACTTTTAAAAAGTGCACTTTGTAATGTCAAATTAAACATTTTACTTCATTCTAAATCTTCATGTTTTATTAAACTTTTGTTGTGCTTTAAAGAAGTATGCTTATTTTGATGTATTGACTAACATACTAAACATATTTCAACAACAAGTCCTACATAAGTGTATTAATAAAGCACTCCAAACTGCAATCAAAATAAATTGAAACTATAGTGAACTTTTATCTAATTGCAATTATCATGCAGTGAAGTGTCCGAAAACATTACATTCAGTTCACACTCATGTCGGGAAATGTTTCAGAGCATGAGTGTATTCTTTTGAAGTTTTTTGTTCCCGCAATAAATAAAAAGCATGTAAAATGTTCATATTTCTTGATAGTTGGCAAGTCGTAAAGTATGTATAAAATGACCAAAAAGAAAGGCTAAGAGTTTCACTGTGATTTAAAAGCATTAAATTCATGACTAATCCGAACAATATTGTCCACACTGTAAGAGAAACATCTGTAGAAAGGTACTGGTCATTTTCTGCCAGAATATTATAAGTGAAAATGCAATGTGTAATTCATAAAACATCTCTATTGGTCATTTGAAAGCAAACAATCAAACTAAAATTTTTCATAAGTTCTTACCTGAATGACGCGGACACAGTATCAGTCTTGAGATTCAGTGAGCTGTATTCTTTCTTTTTATCACTCTGTCTCTGCGTGTGCACATGTGTGAGAGCAGTGGAGTGTGTTGGCGCAAGTCAGAGTGTTCCTGTGTGAGTTTCTGCTTTATTCTGTCTTACTTTTTCATTATTAAAAAAAACAGATATAAACAGATGCTAAATTTCATGCTAAATTTCATTATTTTCATTCAATGGCTAGCAGTATGAGCACCATTTTCTCTAGTACATTAAAAACTGTTGCACTGATCAGATTAAAAAAGGATAGAGAGAAAGGTACTGGGAGTAAAAGAGATGTTACATGTGACTAGAGCAAATAAGCACAGCGATGCAAGTAATGTGTAAACTCAATGATGTAATGAATCTATTTTCAAATAGGTCCATGAAGATAAATGGTAAGGAAAACATGAGCACAAGGATGGAGGTTATCATGCAGCAGGAGCGTGAGAAAATATGTGACAGAGCTGTCTCTAGAGCCACCAGCTGATGTAGGTGAAAACCACAAAAACTTAACAGTGACCAGAACTGGAGAAATTTAGGGTTCAGGAGGGGAGCGGTTGTGAAGGCGGTCTTGAGGTCTTCAAACACTTGCTTTGCTGCCGGATTCCAGGACAGAGACTTGGGCTTGCCACAGGGCAGGTTGGTAAGTGGAGAAGTGATGGTACTGTATCCCTTGATGAATCTTCGGTAAAAGTTGGCAAATCCTAGGAATCTTTGCAGTTCTTTCACAGTCATAGGAAGGGGCCAGTCTTTTATTGCAGAAACCTTCCTCTCGTCCATGCGGATGCCACTGTGATCGATGTTGTATCCTAAGAATTGCACTGAGGGCTGATGGAACGTACACTTTTCTGCTTTCAGGAACAGGTTGTAGTCCCTCAGGTGCTGGAGGACCTCTGCAACGTGCTGGCGATGTTCGGCCAGGCTCCGGGAGGAAATGTCATCTATGTAGACGATCACAAACCTGTGCAGGAACTCCCGGAGCACCTCGTGCATGAAATCCTGAAATACGGAGGGGGCGTTGACGAGTCCATAGGGCATGACGCAATACTCATAGTGTCTGGTAGGGGTCACAAAAGCCGTCTTCCATTCATCCCCCTCACGTATTCGGATGAGGTTATATGCGCTGCGGAGGCCCAACTTAGTGAACACAGTGGCGCCACGGAGATGTTCCAGCGCAGATGGGACGAGAGGAAGATAGTATCTGAACTTGAATGTTATTTTGTTGAGGGCTCTGTAATCTATGCAAGGCCGCAAGCCTCCGTCCTTCTTGGCAACAAAGAAGAAACTGGATGCAGCAGGGGAAGTAGACGGGCGGATGTAACTTGTGATAGAGCCTCGTTGATGTATTCCTCCATGACCTTCTCCTCTGGAACGGACAGGGAATAAATCTTCCCTCTGGGCACTGGCTCACTGGGGATGAGGTCAATAGCACAGTCCCATGGCCGATGGGGATACAGCCTGGAGGCCTTCTTCGGACAGAAGACGTCACTGAAGTGGGAATAACAATCAGGAATTTCTGTGGAACGTTTTTCAAGTGGACTCTCAATGGACGTGGCACAGACTTGGATCTTCTTAGAACTCGGAAAACTTGGAACAGAACTTGGAACAGAACTTGGAACAGGAACTTCAGGAAAACATCCAGGAAAACATTGGTTACCCCACTTCAGGACATCTCCTGTCCGCCAGGAGATGATTGGGTCATGTTGCTCTAACCATGGGCGCCCCAGAATCACGTCAGATGTTGAATCCTCCAGAACCAGCAGATGGATCTCTTCATGATGTAGAACACCGATTTGCAGTTTTAGAGGTCCCACCATGTAACGTACTTGATGGAGAGGACGTCCCATTATTGAGTGGATCTGGTAGATTTTCGGCATAACTGTAGTCTTGAGGTTGAGCTGGCAACAGAGGGCTCTGGAGATGAAGTTTCCAGCTGACCCAGAGTCAATGAAGGTGTTAACGGGAAGACAAATAGCAGCAGCAGTAAGGTTGACAACAATAGTGAGTGGATTTTTATGATTCAACGAAGGCAGGATGACACTCACCATAGCTCATACAGGACGAGTGGGGCATTCAGCTCTGAAATGCCCAGGACGACCACAATACAGACTCTGGGTCAGCCTCCTCTGTCGCTCAGCAGATGAAAGACGTGATCTGTCGATCTGCATCTCATCGCCGGCTGGTTCTGGGGAGCTGATGAATTCGGGCTGGCGGAGGAAGGATGGAAATAGCTGCTGGTTTTGGTGCTCTTCAATGCACAGCTGCATACGAGTGGCGAATCTTATTGAGAGTCGGATGAACTTCTCGAGCCTGATGGTATCCTCGTATGCAGCGAGATGCAACCGCACACGTGTATCCAAACCTTGACGATACCGTGTAATGAGGGCTTGTTTGTTCAAACCACTCGCTGCCGCTAGGGTTCTGAACTGTAGGGCATAATCAGAAACAGATAATGAACCTTGTTTTAAATTACATAGTCTCTCACCAATTGACGAGTCACATGATGGTTTTCCAAAAACTTCTTTGAAATGGTTAATGAAACTTGATAGTGATTGCATGACGGGACTATTCTGAGTCCAGAGTGGTTCAGCCCAGTGGAGCACTTTACCGTCAAGTTGTTGAATTATGAAGGCGACTTTGGCTATATCGTCAGGATATACGTGCGGTTGCATCTCCAAAACCAGCGAACATTGCAGGATGAAACCGTTGCAATCCTCCGACGCGCCAGAGAAGGGCGCCGGTTTGGCCATGGGACTGGCGATCACAGACGGCGAAGAAGCTGCAGCGGGGAATGCGGAAGTGCTCGCTTGTGGTGCTGGCATGGATGTACGGGTGAGAGTGCGGCGAAGTGCTGTTACCAGGTCTTGGAAAGGATCTGAAGTGCTCATCTTGGTTGTTCAGACTGTGTTGGTCCGGTCTTCTGTTACAGTACAGAGGAGGTCGGAGACACAGGTAAGGTTAATGATGTTTATTGAACAACCGGAGCAAGTGCAGGTGAGTGAAGCCAGATAAAGTTTGTGATAGTTGATGACTGGAATACTGATACTTGTTTCTTCTAGGAGTCGTGGATGGCGGATGATCTTTAGAGCTGAAGACACACAGAGACACTCACGGAAGACAGGAGAACACGGAGGATCTAGGAGACACACTGGAGACAGGTAAGAAGTCGTTTGAGGAGTCCGTAAGGTAAGCATTCAGGTAAGTATGCGTTAACGAGACCCGACAATGACTGTGTGGCTGTGAGTGTCTTTTCTAGTGCTGCTGATTGGGATGGTGATGAGTGTCAGGTGTGCGTGATCAGTACTCTGGTGAGGGAGTGCGTTGTGATTGGGTGAGTGATGAGCCTGGTATGTCTGTGACACTTTAGAATCCTTGGATTAAAGTGCTTCATTCCTATTGATTTATTTTACCATCTCTTTATGAACCTTTTAATGTGTCAGAGTTTTGGGAGAACAGACTTTCAATGGAGAAACAGAAAACTCTCATATTTCATTAAAATATCTTTGTTTATGTCCTGAAGAAGAATGAAAGTCTTGCCTTTAACTGTATGAATGTGCACTTGTAGTGTTCTTCAAATATTAAATGTTATTAAATGTATATTTTTAAAATGTTATACTTGCACTCTACGCACTATATAATACATTGCATAAACAAAGTTCACACAGCTAATATAACCCTCAAAATGGATCTTTACAAAGTGTTCGTCATGCAGCATGTCGAATCGCGTAAGTATGGTATTTAATTGGATGTTTACATTTGATTCTGAATGAGTTTGATGGTGCTCCGTGGCTAAAGCTAACATTACACACTGTTGGAGAGATTTATAAAGAATGAAGTTGTGTTTTTACAAATATCACTAAAAATATCATGTTATCATGGATCATGTCAGTTATTATTGCTCCATCTGCCATTTTTCGCTATTGTTCTTGCTTGCTTACCTAGTTTGACGATTCAGCTGTGCACATCCAGACGTTAATACTGGCTGCCCTTGTGTAATGCCTTGAACATGAGCTGGCATATGCAAATATTGGGGGCGTACATATTAATGATCCCGAAGGTTACGTAACAGTCGGTGTTATGTTGAGATTCGCCTGTTCTTCGGAGGTCTTTTAAACAAATGAGATTTATATAAGAAGGAGGAAACAATGGTGTTTGAGACTCACTGTATGTCATTTCCATGTACTGAACTCTTGTTATTCAACTATGCCAAGGTAAATTCAATTTTCAATTCTAGGGCACCTTTAATGTCTTGACTTTTTGCTGACTGAGACTGCTTGTGATCGGATGAATCCCCTTGGAGGAGTATATCAAATTCCAGAGAATGCATTTTTCAAACAACCTTAAATAGGCGACTTCCTGTTGGGATGGTGTATGACTTAGAGTCAGAAAATTATACAGCCCGATAAGATCTATAACTGTATGAAGTTTGGTTACTATAGGTGAAAAGGGGTGCGCTGCAGAACCCCTCAAATACAAACATATTAAAGGGTGTGAGAGCACCACCATGACCCCCCCATTACAACTTGTGCCCAGCCAGGATGATCAATGATTCCAATGTGTGTGCAAAGATTTAAGAGTTTTTGAGCATGTTAAGGGACCCAAAAGTGCCTGAAAGGCATAAGGTAAACAATGGGGCCTTTGTCCTTTCAGGGCTTTGGCACTAAAAAACAAAACAAAACAAAAAAAATTAACGCACTGCAGTATATATCACTTTCAAGGGCCGGTCTTCTGTCACAATACACTGTATATAAATGCACAAATAATGTCAGCCCTTCAAAACAAGCAAATCTGCCATCAAGACATTTCACTTCAACTGCTCTGAAGAGTCAAGAGAAGCACATGTAGGGTACAACGGGGATAAAGGCGCCGTGGGGCTAAAGGCGCCTTTGATTTTATTTTCCTCTAAAAAACTAGATGGCACAAAAACTAAATATCCGTTTTTCAAAATGTACGTGCAAATTTGTCTGATCGCAGGCAGCAACACAAAGATGATTCTGAGGTAGTTTGATCTAATATTTGATGTTTTTTTAACATGTTGTTGATTTAAGTAGCAAATAAGAAGCCATTAAATTAGTGTTTGTATTTTCAGACAAAGGTCTTCTTAAGGATGTTCAGTTTTGTTCTAGGTAATTCAAGCAACAGTTTTTCAATAAATCGGAGCGCAGCATTAGTTCAGTCAGGCCACGTAGGCATAGTGCTGCGACCAGCTGACGCGGTCAGCTGTCAAATCGCTCCAATCACTACCATTCTCCTATTAGACACGGGACATATATACGTGGCATTGCTGCTCAGTAAGTATGTTCAAACTGCTCGCAACCCTCCCTCCCTCCCCATTATAAGCATGAGCATGTAACTGTGCACCTTCTGGTTGTCGTCTTCTTTTGTTTTAGATCACTAAAGCTTTCAAGTCCCGGCTGGCATGGACCTCACTGCTGAGAGACACTCATCCTCATAACCAAGCTACAGTATAGACGTCACACTGCCATATCTACACGATTACCATGTTTGCTTTAAAGACATTACTAGTGTCTTAATTGTCTATGTATTTCCAAGCTGATGGTTCCAGGGTGTTAATGTTAAAGCTCTTGTATGTTGAATTAATTTTGGAGCAAGAACCCCCATAAGGAACCATACCGCCAAAGAAAATTGTGTTCAATAAACTCAAGTAACTTGCCAAAGTGGTCCTGTCTGAACTGAAGAATATGTAAAAGTATGGTATTTGGGGTAAAAAGCGCCCCTGCTGTTGGGGCAAAAGGCACAATAATTACCATCATAATGAATAGCTGGCTGACTTTTCCCTTTGTTGACATGACATGGTTAGGTTCACATAGCAAATATCATATCAAATTGGGTATCCATCTTAGAGATAATACCCATATTTATAATGAAACAATCATATTTTAAAATATATTAATCGTATCATAATAAAATATAATTGATTGTTACTACTGTAAATCTATATTAAATAGGATATTATGGGTTCTCCTTCAATGCTTTCAGAATCTTTGCTTTTTAAAATAATTTTGTTCCTGTATTTCTGTATTTTTTAAATCTATTTTTATATTTTATATATATAAATATATATCACATAGGCCTATTTTAATGACAGTATATTTACTGAACAAAAATGAATTCCTTTATTCATCAAAATAAACAGAAAATAGTACAAACTTTGCTAAAGTTATTCTTTTGAACAAGTATTAACCTAGACATTAAAAACATATTATTTTAGCTAAAGTATTTGTATGAATACTGTGTGCCTTTTACCCCATGTGTGGGGTAAAAGGCCCCCCTCACCACCTCATACATTTATAAGATTTTTAAACAAAATTAACCACTTTATGATTTTTTTTTTTTCACACAAAATCTGTTGCTCCATCAATGTCTAATACAAACATATATATTTCCCTGCAATCATATACTTTGAAAGTAGTGAAAAGCACATTTTTTCTTAATGTGTGCCTTTAGACCCATTGTACCCTATGCCTGCAAGTTTTGTTACTAATATACTGTACAGATCAGTACACATCTTTGTTTTGTTTTGAATGAACCTCAAAATAAAGTACAATGATTGAAATAGCAAATTCAGACCCAAGGACTGATGAAAGTGAAGTTCAGACTGACGTCTGATCAGCGTTGGGTTCTGTGTGTGTTTGTGGTGTCTGAGCATCGTTGAGATTTCCTCTGCAGACCAGAACACACAGGAGAGGGTCTAACATCGCTCTCAAACCCATGAAGTGGGGAGGCATAAAAGTCCAATCTGGTCTAGCTATATTCCTGAAGAAATCTACAGGGATCAACACTGCTAAAAACAGCATAAGGTTAATAAAGGCAACAATGAACACTAAACATTTTTTTTTGCTGACAGGAGTAGAACAGATGTCATGTCTGACTACACACACTACTACAGTAAATACGCCCAGTGATGCAAGACATGTGCAAATACAAAAAATTATAAAAATGAACACATTTCCAAATAGATCCATGAAGATGATTGGTATGGAAAAGATGAACACAAGGATGAAGGTTATGATGCAGCAGGAGTGTGAGAAAATACGTGACAGAATCACCTCTAGAACCACCAGCTGATGGAGGTGAAAACCACACAAACATAACAGTGACCAGAACTGGAGAAGCTCAGGGTTCAGGTGTGATTTCCTGATTTGTTTCACTGAATATAGGTTTAGAGGCAGTTGTATCAGGCTACTGATGAGGAGGAGGAGGACGAAGGCTGAGATTCGGCCTCTGATCTTTCTTTGAAGGTGCAGAAGACGAAAAGCCCAAACCAGAGCTGGCAGACCCACACAAACACTAGTGATGAGAAAGATAGTCTGTCTGATTTCAGTACGCAAAGAAAATGGATTATCATGAAGATCCATTGGATTTATATGCAGATCTTCATAGTACATCATTTAGTAATTTCAGCAGCTGTGTTAAAGATGTCACAATTGTAGTTGTTTTTGTCCTCTATGATCACTCTGAATTGCTGAAATGACAAAATATGTGAGCAAGTGATTTACTTTGCCGCATTTATATAAAATGTACTTCCAACATCATCCATTTGAATAATCATCAACACAACACTTCATTGGTTCTCATGCTTGAGCTTCTGTCATCATATTTGAGTCTGTAAACAATTTTTGCTGATTAATTTTGTGTGAATAAAAGAATAAAATTAAATCCAAAGCTATCTTTTTTTTTTTTAGAAGCCTTGGATTAAACTGCTTCATTCCTATGGATTTATTTTTCCATCTCTTTATGAACCTTTTAATGCATCAGAGTTTTGGGAGAACAGACTTTCAATGGAGGAACAGAAAACTCTCATATTTCATTAAAATATCTTCATTTATGTCCTGAAGATGAACAAAAGTCTTGCCTTTAACTGTATGAATGTGCACTTGTAGTGTTCTTCAAATATTACATGTTATTAAATGTATATTTTTAAAACGTTATACTTGTATGTTTCTTAACACGCTTAAGTAGACTTTTAAAAAGTGCACTTTGTAATGTCAAATTAAACATTTTACGTCATTCTAAATCTTCATGTTTTAATAAACTTTTGTTGTGCTTTAAAGAAGTATGCTTATTTTGATATGTTGACTAACATACTAAATGACAAGTAAAATTTTAATTATAATTTTAGTGTTATTTTTAGTGTCTCTCTGTCGTTTATTCAGTATTACAGTGAATAAGTTAATCTATTTTAAACATACTAGTGTAATCACAATTATATGACATGGTAAAACATGACATACAGGTTTTAAAGTATATTTTAGTTTTCCATAAATGCTTGTCAGCACATACAGCAGTACACTTTAAACATATTTAAACATAATCATATTCCAACAACAAGTCCTACATAAGTGTATTAATAAAGCACTCCAAACTGCATTCAAAATAAATGGAAACTATAGTGAACTTTGATCTAATTGCAATTAACATGCAGTGAAGTGTCTGAAAACATTACATTCAGTTCACACTCATGTAGGGAAATGTTTCAGAGCATGAGTGTATTCTTTTGAAGTATATTGTTTCCGCAATAAATAAAAAGCATGTAAAAATGTTCATATTTTTTGATAGTTGGCAAGTCGTACAAATATGTATAATCTTACCATAAAGAAAGGCTAAGAGTTTTACTGTGATTTAAAAGCATTAAATTCACGACTAATCCAAACAATATTGTCCACACTGTAAGAGAAACATCTGTAGAAAGGTACTGGTCATTTTCTGCCAAAATATTATAAGTGAAATTTAAAACACAATGCAATGTGTAATTCAAATGGGTAAAACATCTCTATTGGTCATTTGAAAGCAAACAATCAAACTACAATTTTTCATAAGGTCTTACCTGAATGACACGGACACAGTATCTTGAGATTCAGTGAGCTGTATTCTTCCTTTTTATCACTCTCTCTCTCTCTGCGTGTGCACACATGTGAGAGCAGTGGAGTGTGTTGGCGCAAGTCAGAGTGTTCCTGTGTGAGTTTCTGCTTTATTCTGTTTTACTTTTATATTATTAAAAAATACATATAAACAGATGCTAAATTTCATGATAAATTTCATTATTTTCATTTAATGACTAGCAGTATGGGCACCATTTTCTCTAGTACATTACAAACTGTTGCACCGATCAGATTAAAAAAGGTTAAAGAGGAAAGTACTGCACCATGGTACAACAGTATTACCCACACTATCAAGAGAGAAACTCATAATCTAGAGTGCAAATGGAGACAAACTCATTTAAGGGTCTTTAGGATTGTGTGGAAAGACAGCACTTCCTGCTATAAAAGGCTCTAAAAGCATCCAGGGCCGAACATCTCCACAAACTCATAGAAAATAACCAAAACAATCCAAGGTTCTTGTTTAGTACAGTGGCTGATGAACAAATAAACAGACATCACCAGAACTAAATATTTCATTACAGTTTAATAGTAATGACTTTATAAATTTCTTCACTGAGAAAATCAACAGCATCAGAAATACAACTGTAAATGTACAACCTTTGACAGCATCTATTATTGCTTCTCAAGAACAGCTGCAGTGCTTTACAACTATAGGACAGGAAGAGTTAAACTTATGATTACATCTTAACCAACAACATGTTTATTAGATCCAAAACCCACTAAACTACTGAAAGAGTTGTCACCTTTCAGTGGATGCACATGTATGCATGCTGTGTGAGGCTGGCTCCGCTTCGCTGAATGGACTGTGAATGTGGTTGCTTGACCAGATTGCTTAAAATTTAGTGGCTTGACTTACATCTGTGATGTAAAAACATAGGATGACCCCACACGACAAATGCACGCCGGTGCAAAGAGGATGTTTATTTACAGTGAGATGTACCAATCCATATTGCAGTCCATATTTACAGTAATAAAAAGCGTGCTTGCTTGTCTGGCAAACTGAGTGGCAAAAGCTGTGTCGGTTTACGAATGCAGCCTTTTAAGAATACAGCCACTGAACTGGAACTAAACTCTTTTTATACTCTCAACTCTTTTGATATTCTAGACTTGGTTATTCAATTATTAATAATGTTTATCTTAATCAACAATTTTTAGATCATAAGTTTTGTTACTAATATACTGTACAGATCAGTACACATCTTTGTTTTGTTTTGAATGAACCTCAAAATAAAGTACAATAATTAAAATAGCAAATTCAGACCCAAGGACTGATGAAAGTGAAGTTCAGACTGACGTCTGATCAGCGTTGGGTTCTGTGTGTGTTTGTGGTGTCTGAGCATCGTTGAGATTTCCTCTGCAGACCAGAACACACAGGAGAGGGTCTAACATCGCTCTCAAACCCATGAAGGGGACAAAAGTCCAATGCAGTCTAGCTATATTCCTGAAGAAAGTTACAGGGATCATCACTGTTAAAAACAGCATTAAGTTAATAAAGGTAATGATGAACACTAAACATTTTTTTTCGCTCACAGGAGTAAAACAGATGTCATGTCTGACTACACACACTACTACAGTAAATACGCTCAGTGATGCAAGACATGTGCAAATACAAAAAAAATTAAAACTGAACTCATTTTCAAATAGGTCCATGAAGATGAATGGTAAGGAAAAGATGACCACAAAGATGGAGGTTATCATGCAGCAGGAGCGTGAGAAAATATGTGACAGAGCCGCCTCTAGAGCCACCAGCTGATGGAAGTGAAAACCACAAAAACTTAACAGTAACCAGAACTGGAGAAGCTTAGGGTTCAGGTAGAATTTCCTGAGTTGTATCACTGAATATAGGTTTAGAGGCAGTTGTATCAGGCTACTGATGAGGAGGAGGAGGATGAAGGCTGAGATTCGGCCTCTGGTCTTTCTCTGAAGGTGCAGAAGGCGAAAAGCCCAAACCAGAGCTGGCAGACCCACACAAACACTAGTGATGAGAGAGATAGTCAGTCTGATTTCAGGACGCAAAGAAAATGGATTATCATGAAGATCCATTTGATTTATATGCAGATCTTTGTAGCACAGCAGCTGTGTTAAAGATGTCACGATTGTAGTTGTTTTTGTCCTCTATGATCACTCTGAATTGCTGAAAGACAAAATATGTGAGCAAGTGATTTACTTTGCCGCATTTATATAATATGTATTTCCAACATCATCCATTTGAATAATCATCAACACAACACTTCATTGGTTCTCATGCTTGAGCTTCTGTCATCATATTTGAGTCTGTAAACAATGTTCACTGATTCATTTTTATTGATGAATAAAAGAATAAATATGATAATAAAAGAATAAAATTAAATCTAAAAGCTATCATGTCTCTTTAGAAGCCTTGAATTAAACTGCTTCATTCCTATGGATTTATTTTACCATCTCTTTATGAACCTTTTAATGCATCAGAGTTTTGGGAGAACAGACTTTCAATGGAGGAACAGAAAACTCTCATATTTCATCAAAAATATCTGCATTTATGTCTTGAAGATGAACGAAAGTCTTGCCTTTAACTGTATGAATGTGCACCTGTAGTGTTCTTTAAATATTAAATGTTATTCAATGTATATTTTAAAAACGTTATACTTGTATGTTTCTTAACACGCCTAAGTACACAAAAGTGCACTTTGTAATGTCGAATTAAACATTTTTCTCTCTGAAATTTAAAACACAATGCAATGTGTAATTCAAATGGGTAAAACATCTCTATTGGTCATTTGAAAGCAAACAATCAAACTAAAATTTTTCATAAGTTCTTACCTGAATGACACAGTATCAGTCTTGAGATTCAGTGAGCTGTATTCTTTCTTTTTATCTCTCTCGCTCTCTCTGTGTGTGCACATGTGTGAGAGCAGTGGAGTGTGTTGGTGCAAGTCAGAGTGTTCCTGTGTGAGTTTCTGCTTTATTCTGTCTTACTTTTTAATTATTAAAAAATACATATAAACAGATGCTAATTTCATGCTAAATTTCATTATTTTCATTTAGTGACTAGCAGTATGGGCACACTATGTACTTTTCTGTAGTACATTACAAACTGTTGCACCGATCAGATTAAAAAAGGGTTAGAGATAAAGGTACTGCACCATGGTACAACAGTTTTACCCACGCTATCAAGAGAGAAACTCAAAATCTAGAGTGCAAATGGAGACAAACTCATTTAGAGGTCTTTAGGATTGTGTGGAAAGACAGCACTTCCTGCTATAAAAGGCTCTAAAAGCATCCAAGCCCCAGTTTTGCTGATTTTATCAGAAATTTGTATGTGCATGTATAAGATGTCAATAAAGATTATCAAAACACATGATTGATTACTGTTCCATCTGCCAACAATTGCTTAAAATGATGCCCTTCGTTCTCCACCAAATATCTAGCGAATTAACTCAAATTGGAAATATTATTAATTATTCGTAACTCAATATGATTTATTAATTATGATTAATTATGAATATGTAAATCTGTTAATCAGATTAACTGTGTAGTACAGTTAAAGTTCGTGTATGGGAAGGAAGAGGTCTGGGTCGGCGAACAACTGCTGACTGAGCTTTTATTGAGAACAAAGATCAACAGAAAGCGCACAACAACAGCAACATAAATAATCCACAAAGGGCTTCACTCCAGATTCGGTAGACACAATCCACAAGGGCTTCACTCCAAGTAACTCGCTGTGCCTCAGTCAGCAGTTCCCCTCTCTCTCACACACTCCTGCTTCTCACGGCGTCTTATCCTGTCTCCGCGTCAATCACTAGAATGAGAAACAGGTGTTCGTGATTTGTATTCAACCCACTCACTTACCAAGCGTCTCCTGCTATTCTCTCCGGTTGCAGACCTCGCTGAACCACGCCCCCCTCGCCACATACCCCCACCGCCCGACTCAGGCCGGGGAGCCCCCCCCCATTTCTGGAGAGGAAATCGGCCACAGCCATCCGAACACCCGGCCTGTGGACCACCTTGAACTTAAAAGGCTGTGGAGCCAGATACCAACGAGTGATCCGCGCGTTCTTTCTTTGGATAATGGCGACAAGGGGATCTGCCAATATCCTTTCGTTAAGTCCAGTGTTGAATAAAATCGAGCTGCACCTAGCCGGTCAAGCAATTCGTCCACCCGTGGCATTGGATACGCGTCGAATTTCGACACTGCATTCACCCTGCGATAGTCCATGCAGAAACGAACCGAGCCGTTGGTCTTGGGGACCAAAACTATCAGGCTCGCCCAGTTACTGCTGGACTCTTCTATTACTCCCATTTTAAGCATTGCCTCTAATTCATCCTGAACTACCTTTTTTTTGTGTTCAGGTAATCTATACGGCCGGCTGCGAATAACCACGCCCGGCTCCATCTCGACGTGGTGCTGAATGAGGTTGGTACGCCCCGGCAGGGGAGAGAACACGTCTGCAAATTCTGCTTGCAGTTTAGATAAATCAGTGAGCTGGGAGGGCGAGAGGTGATCTCCTCCCGGGGTCAGAGCGAGGGATTGAGTTTTTACATTCGCCTCTGGCCTGAGATCATCCTCCCCGCTAATCACCGTCGCCAGCATCACTGATTCTGCCTCATTCCATTTTTTAAGGAGATTGAGGTGATAAATTTGACGTGCCCCCCTCCTGTCAGACCGTACCACCTCATAATCGAGCTTGCCCACTTGCTGTATAACCTCAAAGGGTCCTTGCCACTTTGCAAGTAATTTAGAACTTGAAGTAGGGAGCAATACAAGTACTTTCTCTCCCGGTGCAAATTTGCGTAAATTAGACCGTCTGTTATACAGCTGGCTCTGTCTGTGCTGGGCTTGTAACAAATTCTCCATTGATAGCCGCCCAAAGTGTGGAGTTTTGCTCTCAAGTCCAGCACATACTGAATTTCGTTTTTGGCCTGAGATGGTCCGTCCTCCCAAGCCTCCCTCAGGACATCCAGCACCCCGCGGGGCTGGCGTCCAAAGAGAAGCTTGAAGGGGGAAAACCCCGCGGAGGCTTGCGGGACCCCTCGCACTGCAAATAACAGAGGTTCTAACCACTTTTTTGGTCAACAATTTTTGGCATCCTCCTTAAACGAATTTTACGAATCATGGATTTAAGCTTGCAATTAAAACGTTCGACCAGCCGTCCGTTTGTGGGTGAAAGACGCTGGTACGAACCGATTTAATGCCCAATAATTCGTACAATTCGCGTAACGTGCGTGACATAAACGCCGTGCCTTGATCAGTGAGGATTTCTTTTGGAATCCCCACTTGGGAGATTAAACTAAACAGTGCATCTGCAACACTCTTAGCGGAAATGTTGCGGAGAGCCACTGCTTCAGGATATCGCGTTACATAATCAACGATGACCAATGCAAATCGATGTCCCCTTGCTGATCGTTCCAATGGCCCGATGAGGTCCATACCAATTCTTTCGAAGGGGACCTGCATTAATGGGAGTGGGCGCAATGGCGCTTTTGGGGTGGCCGGTGGATTCACCAACTGACATTCACGACAAGACGTGCACCACCTGCGTACATTCTCGTGAATGCCCGGCCAGAAAAATCGGGTCATGAGACGATTTAGTGTCGCCGCCTGTCCTAAATGCCCCGCCATCAGATTAGAATGAGCCGCGTGGAAAAGCATTTCCCTGCGGCTCTTTGGAACTAATAACTGGGTTGTATCCTCTTTTGTCTGAGTGTCTTGGGTCACTTGGTACAACCTATCTTTTATAAATGCGAAATATGGATAAGCAAGCAGACGTCCAGGCTGGAGAGGCTGACCATCAATCACACAGACCTTTTCAAACGCATGTTTTAGCGTCTCATCCTGAGACTGCTCCAGGGGAAATTCATCGCGCTCCGGAAGAATTAGTCTTCCGGCTTCACTCTGTTCCCCTGCAGCAGCACTCCCCGGTCCCTGATCAGTCTCTCCTACCTGCACTCGCGCTTGCTTACCCCGCGTTCCCTTTCCCCAAGAGGCATCCGAGCATAAACATCCCAATAATTGACTGAACGCAGGCCAATTTGTTCCCAAAATTATCGGATGCCGGAGGTGCGGGTTAACTGCAACCTCAACACTATGCTTTTGTCCCCTGAATTTAATTATGACGGGCATTACAGGATATTTCACCACATCCCCGTGCACACACCGAACCCCAACCATGTGGCCTGTATCCAATGCCCCAGATGAAATCAGGCTTTGATGGACAGAGGTTTGGTGACAGCCCGAGTCCACCAAGGCCTGATAGGTACCCCCCTTGATACTCACAGGTATTTGGTACCCGCCAGCTTGACCAGGGGCAGCTTGTGGATCGTCGGGGACCCGGATCATTGTCCCAACTTCCATAACCGGACATTTATCCACAAAATGATCCGGATCCCCACACCGCCAACAAGCCGGCCCAGACCTGCCCGCCGCTCCTGTGGCAGAGAGTGGGCTGAATGGCTGACGCAGAGAAAGGGGAGAAGCAGGAGTAGGGTCTGTCCCGGCAGCAGGGAGTCCCGCCCCCCTGGGCTCGTCCTCTGTCACACCAGGCTCTGTGAAGGAAACAGAAGGGTGGTGAGGTTTTAACAGTGACACATGGAATGTGGGGTGAATGCGGTACTCAGGTGGTAATTGGAGTTTGTAGGTGACCGGGTTGACCTGCTCGAGGATGGTGAATGGGCCAATGAACCTGGGAATCAGCTTACGGCATGGGAGGCGCATGCGGATATCTCTGGTGGACAGCCAAACCTTCTGTCCTGACTGGTAGATGGATGCTTCGGAGCAATGACGATCTGCAGTAATCCTGTGCCTCCGCAGAGCACGTTGTAGTTGATGGTGGGCTGAATCCCAGACCCTCTCGCTCTCTCGGAACCAGTAATCCACCGATGGTACGTCAGATGGTTCCCCAGTCAAGGGGAACAGTGGGGGTTGGTAGCCGAGTATGCACTGGAAGGGTGTGAGTCCAGTGGTCGGTTGACGTAGGGAGTTTTGCGCGAACTTGGCCCAACCCAGGTACTGGTTCCAAGAGTCCTGGTGGCCATGATAGAAGGTACGGAGGAAGCGACCGATCTCCTGGATCTTCCGTTCCGTCTGCCGTTCAACTGCGGATGGTATCCCGACGATAGGCTGACGGTCACACCTAGGAGCGAGAAGAAGGCTTTCCACACACGGGAGATGAACTGTGGACCTCTGTCAGATATGACATCTTCGGGGATACCGTAGTATCGAAACACATTGTTGAACAATATTTCAGCTGTTTCCATAGCTGTGGGGAGTCCTTTCAGAGGGATGAGACGACAGTGAAGAGTGAGCAGAGTGAATGAGTGGAGTGCGCCGTGTCCTGTTGATGTATTGCAAGCCCGGTGGACAACCCGGCGGAGTGGCGGTGGAGACATTGGAAGAGGGAAGGGTCTTGTTAGACCAGGTGATCGGGTTGACGAATAACTTCTCAGGGAGAATAGTTTCAGGTTCTTCAGGATTTTCTTCGGGAGCATGGAGTCTTGAGAGAGCGTCTGCCTTGACGTTTTTGGAAGCCTGGTCGATAGGAAATAGTGAAGTTAAAGCTCGTGAAAAAGAGAGCCCAGTGGGCCTGTCTGGGATTTAGTCTCTTGGCTGCTCAGAGGTTCTCAAGGTTTTTATGGTCAGTGAGTACTAAAAATGGATGTCTGGCTCCCTCTAGCCAATGCCTCCACTCCTCTAGGGCCAGCTTGATGGCGAGGAGTTCACGATTGCCGATGTCATAGTTCACCTCCGCCAGGTTGAGCTTGTGGGAGAAGAAGGCACATGGATGGAGTCGGTTCGGATTCCCCTGCTGCTGTGACAGGACTGCTCCAACTCCGGTTGTGGAAGCGTCCACCTCTACGATAAATGGCTTCTCGGGGTCAGGATGAACCAGGGGTGGAGCGGTGGTGAAGGTAATCTTAAGTGAGTTGAAAGCTTCTGTGGCAGCAGGCATCCAGGATAGCGACTTGGGTTTGTTTCGGAGAAGGTTTGTTAGAGGGCAGGTAATGGCACTGTAGTTCTGGATGAAACGTCGATAGAAATTGGCAAAGCTGAGGAATCTTTGGAGTTCCTTCACTGTTGAGGGTGTTGGCCAGTCTCTGATGGCTGCCACCTTCCCCTCGTCCATCCGGATGCCACTGTGATCGATGTGATATTCAAGGAACTGCACTGAGCCTTGATGGAAGGAACATTTCTCAGCTTTGAGGTAGAGCTGGAAGTCTCTCAGGTGTTGCAGGACCTCCGCAACGTGACGGCGATGGTCGGCCATGCTCCGGGAGTAGATCAAGATGTCGTTGATGTAGACCAGCACAAACTTGTGGAGAAACTCCCGGAGCACCTCATGGATGAAATCCTGGAATACGGAGGGGGCATTGACCAGGCCATATGGCATCACGAGATATTCATAGTGGCCGGTGGGCGTGACGAAGGCGGTCTTCCACTCGTCCCCCTTGCGTATCCGGATGAGGTTGTACGCGCTGCGGAGGTCCAACTTGGTGAACACAGTGGCACCACAGAGATGTTCCAGGGCCGCTGGGATGAGAGGAAGGGGGTACCTGAACTTGACAGTGACGGAGTTGAGAGCTCTATAATCAATACATGGTCGTAAGCCTCCATCCTCCTTCTGGTGTCGGTTGTAAAGGTGGTAACTGGAAAATGCGACGGAAGGCGTCCACTAAATCCTGAAATGGATCGGTCAAGCTCATGCTTGTGTCCCGCTGTTAAGGTCCGGTCTTCTGTTACAATATACGCCAGACGGAGACAGCAGGTAAAAGTTAAGGGTGTTTATTGGACACAAGCAGAGGTAAACCAGATGACAGGTAAGTGAATTGCAATGGTTGAAGTGATAGTAGAGTGAGTAGATGATAATACTGTCCTTTGTGTTTGCAGGATGATCACGGAAGCTGGCTGGGGATGACGCTGGAGGAAGACACTCACACACAGACTTGGAACACAGGAGGGAACATGGAGGCACTGAAAACAGGTAGGTAACGACTGGAGTCCTTGAGGTTAGCTGCCCCTCTCTTGGGGCAGAAGACATCACTGAAGGGGGGCGTAACATTGTGGGATATCCACGGAGCGTTTCTCTAAGGGGCTTTCAATGGAAGTGGCACAGACAGGAAGAGACTTGGAACTTGAGGATCTTGAAACATTGAGGAAAACAGGCGTCGCCCCACTTCAGGACTTCCCCAGTCTTCCATGAGAGGATGGGATCATGCTGCTCTAACCACGGGCGCCCTAGTATCACGTCAGCAGTGGAACCCTCCAGAACCAGCAATTGAACATGCAGTAGTCCAACATGCAGTAGTCCAACTTGAAGTTGCAGTAATTCAGTCTGACAGCTGACATGCCTTCTACTCACAGGTTTCCCGATTATTGAGTGGATCTGGAAGGTTGACGGCGTGATCTTGGTTTTGAGTCCGAGCTGATGGCAGAGGGCGCCGGAGATAAAGTTTCCCACTGAACCAGAGTCAAGGAGGGCGGACGCTGGAATGGAAACATCAGCAGCAGTAAGTGTTACATTAGTGGTGAGTGGTTTACAGGTAGGGTGGCTAGAGACGAAGACACTCACCAAGGAACGTGGTGGACGGGTTGGGCATGAGGAGAGTACATGCCCAGGAGATCCGCAATATAAACATAAGTGTTGGGTCATCCTCCTCTGCCGTTCAGCGGGTGAGAGCCGCGTAAAATCCACTTGCATGGGTTCGTTGGCTGGTTCTGGGGTGCTGACGGATTCTGGCCGGCAGAGGACATCGGTGAGCTGCAACTGACCCTGGTGCTCTTCGAGACACAACTGCATATGAGTGGCGAAACGGATTGACAGCTGGATGAATCATTCTAGGCCGATGGTGTCCTCGTATGCAGTGAGATGCAACCGCACCCGAGGATCCAATCCCTGACGATAAGTTGTGAGTAGCGCTTGTTCATTCCAGCCACTCCTGGCAGCAAGGGTTCTGAATTGAAGAGCATATTCGTTAACAGACATTTCTCCTTGTTTTAAATGATAAAGTCTCTCACCAATGGATGAATCCCAGGAAGGTTTTCCAAATACTTCTTTGAAGTGTTCCACAGAATCACCGTAATTCTGTGTGACTTGAGTTTTTTGTGACCAAATGGAATCGGCCCACTGGAGAGCTTTTCCTGAAAGTTGAGAAATCAGAAACGCTACCTTGGAATGTTCCGTTGGGAACAAGTGTGGTTGCATCTCCAGGGTCAGTGAGCATTGTAGGAAGAATCCGTTGCAATCCTCCGTCGAACCAGAGTAGGGCGCCGGTTTGGCCATGGGACTGGCGTAAACTGGCGGTGAAGAAGAAGTGGCGGTGAATTAACAGCACATTTTTCTGTAATTAACTGGGATGAATCACATCCACATCCACATCCACATTACATTTTAATTTTCATTTGAAGGCTCTAAAAGCAGCCAGGACCGAGCATCTCCACAAACTCATAGAAAACAACCAAAACAATCCAAGGTTCTAGTGGCTGGATGAACAAATCAACAGACATCACATGAACTACCCTTACATTATTAGTAGTAATGGCTTTATAAATTTCTTCACTGAGAAAATCGAAAGCATCTAAAATACAAATGTAAATGTACAACGTTTGACAGTGTCAAACAAGAACAGTGCTTTACAACTATAGGACAGGAAGAGTTAAACTTATCATTACATCTGAACCAACAACATGTTTATTAGATCCATAACTCACTAAACTACTTAAAGAGTTGTTAGCTGTATAGCAGAAGAGCTTTTTCTCATGTCCCAAGATGTTCAAGCTGTTATTAAGCCTCTCATGAAGAAACCTCAATTAGATTCAAATGAATTAGCAAATTACAAACCCATGTCTAAAATATTAGATTAAAATTTTAAAATGTTTTGCAAAAAAAAAAAAAAAAAAATTACAAATGACTTGCTTCTAGCTTCTGACCAAGGCTGTATCTCAATACTGGTTTTACTTGATCTCAGTGCTGTATTTGACACTATAGATCATGAAATACTCTTAGATCAAATACAAAATCATGCAGGGACAGGCATTAAGGTGTTTTAGGTCATACCTATCAGAAGATCAGTAAATTATGGAGTGCCGCAAGGATCTGTGTTAGGCCCGCTGTTATTTTCAGTATATATGCTGGTACTTGGTAATGTTGTAAGAAAACATGGAATTAGTTTCCACTGTTATGCCAGTGATACTCAGTCATTTATTTCATTAAGACCAGACGAAATCTCTTAAATAATATAAATAATAATATAAATATAATATACAGGTGCTGGTCATATAATTAGAATATCATCAAAAAGTTGATTTATTTCACTAATTCCATTAAAAAGTGAAACTTGTATATTATATTCATTCATTACACACAGACTGATATATTTCAAATGTTTATTTCTTTTAATTTTGATGATTATAACTGACAACTAAGGAAAATCCCAAATTCAGTATCTCAGAAAATTAGAATATTGTGAAAAGGTTCAATATCGAAGACACCTGGTGCCACACTCTAATCAGCTAATTAACTCAAAACACCTGCAAAGGCCTTTAAATGGTCTCTCAGTCTAGATCTGTAGGCTACACAATCATGGGGAAGACTGCTGACTTGACAGTTGTCCAAAAGACAACCATTGACACCTTGCACAAGGAGGGCAAGACGCGAAAGGTCATTGCAAAAGAGGCTGTTCACAGAGCTCTGTGTCCAAGCACATTAATAGAGAGGCGAAGGGAAGGAAAAGATGTGGTAGAAAAAAGTGTACAAGCAATAAGGATAACCGCACCCTGGAGAGGATTGTGAAACAAAACCCATTCAAAAATGTGGGGGAGATTCACAAAGAGTGGACTGCAGCTGTAGTCAGTGCTTCAAGAACCACTACGCACAGACGTATGCAAGACATGGGTTTCAGCGTCAAAAGTGTCTAAAGACAAAAAGGACTGGACTGCTGCTGAGTGGTCCAAAGTTATGTTCTCTGATGAAAGTAAATTTTGCATTTCCTTTGGAAATCAGGGTCCCAGAGTCTGGAGGATGAGAGGAGAGGCACACAATCCACATTGCTTGAGGTCCAGTGTAAAGTTTCCACAGTCAGTGATGGTTTGGGGTGCCATGTCATCTGCTGGTGTTAGTCCACTGTGTTTTCTGAGGTCCAAGGTCAACGCAGCCGTATACCAGGAAGTTTTAGAGCACTTCATGCTTCCTGCTGCTGACCAACTTTATGGAGATGTAGATTTCATTTTCCAACAGGACTTGGCACCTGCACACAGTGCCAAAGCTACCAGTACCTGGTTTAAGGACCATGGTATCCCTTTTCTTAATTGGCCAGCAAACTCACCTGACCTTAACCCCATAGAAAATCTATGGGGTATTGTGGAGAGGAAGATGCGATATGCCAGACCCAACAATGCAGAAGAGCTGAAGGCCACTATCAGAGCAACCTGGGCTCTCATAACACCTGAGCAGTGCCACAGACTGATCGACTCCATGCCACGCCGCACTGCTGCAGTAATTCAGGCAAAAGGAGCCCCAACTAAGTATTGAGTGCTGTACATGCTCATACTTTTCATGTTCATACTTTTCAGTTGGCCGAGATTTCTAAAAATCCTTTCTTTGTATTGGTCTTAAGTAACATTCTAATTTTCTGAGATACTGAATTTGGGATTTTCCTTAGTTGTCAGTTATAATCATCAAAATGAAAAGAAATAAACATTTGAAATTTATCAGTCTGTGTGTAATGAATAAATATAATATACAAGTTTCACTTTTTGAATGGAATGAGTGAAATAAATCAACTTTTTGATGATATTCTAATTATATGACCAGCACCTGTATATGAAAGGAGTGGTTGATTATGATTTGACTTTTTTAACTTTAGTTAGTGTGTAATGTTGCTGTTTGATCATAAACAACATCTGCTAAGTTACGACGCTCAAAGTTCAATGCAAAGGGAGATATTTTCTTTTACAGAACTCTCTGTTTAAGGACTACAACAAACTTCCCAGGTTAGTGACATCACAAACCCCACAATTTACATAAACCCCGCCCCCGAGAACACACAACAAAAGGGGTGAGGCCATGTTATTATACATAACAAATGCAATAGCATGTCATAAAAGTAAGATGCCAACATAAGTTATAACTGTAATTAAACTAAACTACACCTGTTCTCTCTTCATGCAGCATATATTTTCTGGCTCTGTAGACATCTTACAACAGTTATAGATTATCTTGACAGAATATGCTAATCAATGACTTTAAGTTATCCCACATCAGCTACATAAATTAAGCAACTAACCGTTCAGAAGCGTCCTGTTGCATTCTACATGTTGTCACTTCTATTTAAGTCTCTCCATCATTGTCTGACTTCGGTTTGAATATAAAAGGCTAAACAGTTTCTGACATTTTCGGTGAGTCTTCATGAGGTAATCGGCACTGCTAACACAAGCTCTTGAAACCCTCTGCTTAGGAGCAGCAACTCATTTGCATTTAAAGGGACACACAAAAATGGAGCGTTTTTGCTCACCCTCAAAAAGTGACAAATTTAACATGCTATAACAAATGATCTATGCGGTAATTTGAGTGAAAACTTCACATACACACTCTGGAGACATTGGAGACTTATATTACATCTTGTAAAAATGGCATTATAAATTACCATGGTAATGAAACCTGCTATAATCCAATCCATTTTCTTGAGCCTGAAAAACCAGAGTTTGCTCAAACTAATCTCAAACTTACCCGGGAAGCAACTGAAAGCCTGTTGCAGCCTTGTACAACAGGCCACTAATCTCTGCTTCTATTGCTTGTTTCTGCTTCTTCTTCACCTGTGTTTTGATCCGGAGGTTCTGAACTGATTCAGAAGATGCATAATAGCACTTTCTGCATTTAACAGTGAAAACATGGATTGCCAGTAAATTCCATCTTTGGTGGGAAAGTGTTGAGTCGTAAATGATGGAAAATCGCAGCAATGGTGGAAAAAGAGTTCATTTATCTACTACATTTACAGAGGTGCTATACAATTTGATTCAATGCATTTAGGTAAAGATGGTTTAAGTAAAGATTATTCATGCTTCTTTACTGAAACCACAGTCAGAGCTCAGATGTGAGAGTGGAGATCAAACCAGCAGATAAACCAACAACCAGAAACCAGCAGTAGAGAAAAAAGAAGAAAGAGCAAAAACACAGACAGAACGAGAGACGAAATCAAGCAAGACTGAAAACTTTCTTATTCCATGAGCACAGCGCTTTAAAACAAATCCTGAATATATCTAGGTAAGACATGGTTGTTTATTGATTTTTTTCCCCCTTGAAGTCATTAAAGATTATAATACAGACTAGAATACATGAATCTTTTCAGCCTGATGATTCAGAGTTGTATGTTTAGCTGGTTTTATGAGATTTGTAACACTTCTGAAAGTTGCTCAGCATTTATTTAGCACAAGTTCTATTTTTCTTATTGATACATTTACATATTTTCAGCTGGATATCGCAAAGAGATCAAAGACAGACTAGAATATGGAAAATTATCAATTTGACTCGAATCTGGTTCCTGTCCTGCTACAGATAAGGGTCAGATTGTCCATTTTCATCATCATTGGTGCGTGCGCAGGTCTACCAGCTCTTGTTTGGTCTGTCAGCGATCTAATTCATCACAGAAATAATGGGCACCGTGTTTCAGCCTTCATCGTCCTCCTCCTCCTCACTGACATTTTCGAGCTTTTCTTGAGTCCCTACATACTGGTTAAACTTCTTGTAGTTCAGCTCTCCTGGTATAAATGGTTACATTGTTTTTTTTATTATTCATGGCCGTTAAGAGCCTGTGGTCTGCTCCTGAACCAGCTGGTGGCG